>NW_016808057.1:1683507-1721910 GCF_001698545.2 Rhinopithecus bieti
ACAGAATTAGAAATAGAGATTGAAATTAACCATTGTCACATTTGACAGAAGAGTACACTCTTTTCATATGAAGCATTGGATGAATCAATTATTAATGAGGGAGACAATTTTAAAATTAAGTTTTTCTTGTAATTGAAGAGATGATGATAGAATACATAAACAGACTCTTTGAATTAGATACAAATCACAAAACCGCTTTAGGTTTGCTATATGACCTCCTCAAGTCACAGGAAATGTCAGAGAAAACATCAAAATGCCATTATATAAACTTACATTTAAAATTAAATTCAGACAACTGGAAATTGATTTATATGAAGAGTTAAATATTTTTACTTAAAAAATGGGTACATAAGAATTGTCAATGCTCTAAACATACTAAAATGTATATTTTGAAATAATTTACCAGAAACTCATCCCAATGTCATCGTAGCCTATAAAATACTCTTAACAGCTTTAGTAATGTTTACATCAGCAGAAAGATATTTCTCAAAATTAAAAATTACTTGCAATCTCACACTTTCCAAGAGCAACTGACATTGCTTTCAATTATATCAATTGAAAATACAGTAGCTAAAGTATAAATTTAGAGATCTAATGAATAAATTGGCAGAAAAGTAAATCAGAAAAATCTTTGGAGACATCATGCTAATCACACATCTTTATTCTGTTATATAAAATTGCAATCCCAAAGTGTTTTTTTTGTAATTTAAAACTTTATGTTGTTTACTTATATATTACTATTCCCCCATTATGTTTTACAAGCAAAAGTTATTTTAAAAAGCTCCATCTTTTCATTTTTTCCTGCGACCCACAAATTACGTAGCCAGCCACTCAGCAAAGAAGATACTTTGATTATCTTGGCTAATGAGGGAATCGCTACTGGCATTTAGCAGGTATAGGCCAAAGATGCTACTAAGCATTCTACAATGCACAGGATGCTCTCACAATAAAGAATTATTCAGCCTAATGTGTCAAGGTTGAAAAAATTCTGCTGCAGACTAATTTAACTCATAAAATTGGAACAGATTAATTTAACTCACAGAAGTGACTTAGAGTCCCAATTGTGATTGACATCAAATTGCCTGACCTTCATGGTCTGCCAGGAATGGGTAGGGAATGGGGGTTGGGGTTCTTTGCTGAATCTGACGTAAGTTGACTTGAAGAAGATAAAGAACAGTAACATTTCTTGAATATTTAAGATGTGGCTACAAATGTATATCCACAAGTGTAGCTCTCATCCAGGATTGCTGATATACTGTGTCACCTAAGACCTAAGAAATGCCTAAAACTGGGACCCATGTTTCAAAACAATGGAAAAATAGCTATGATCCTCCAGGAGAAGAGTGTGTTGATTGAGGGAGAGTGGTGACTTGGTGAAGTACTGAGTTTGAAAGAGTAATATCAGCGCTTTCAAACTACTAAGGGGTTGAATACGGGATGGTAATAAAAAATATGAATAAAAGAATAAATACAATATTATAGGTATTTGCTAATAAGATTTTTAGTAGATAATACCCACCCCAATCAACCTAGCTTAAGGATCTCTACCAAAAAAAGACACTGAAGAGAAAATATTAAAAACATATCCCAAACTCTGGGTTTCTACAATCACTGATCCTTTTCATGGAAAGGATAGGGTAGTATCCAGTAATTGATTTTGCAGAGTCTAAAGTATAAGAACATTTCTTGTTGCCCAGATTCTGGTTCTGTCACCAAAGGCAGGCTACCATACCAGAATAGGCTATAAAAGTTTGTTTTCCTTTGATAAAATAACTTCCCACCAAAAACTGAAGTTGTTTCCAAGGCATGAAACTTCAGTCCCTAGAAAATATGCATGTGAATCCTGGTTATGACACACTTCTGAAATGTGACACATCAGTGTCAGATACCCGAGGCCAAAAAAAGGTCATGAATTTCAGAACACCTGAGGAGTCCAGCTTTTGAGAGTGTTGACATTGTCAAACATCAGGGCTTTAGTCACTAGGACTGAATATCCAGGCTTTTGAGCTTACTAAAATCAAGTTCATATGGCAAGCTAAGTTCTTAAATAGTCCCCAGAAAATAGGTCTGCATTTATTCTGAGGTTAGAAATTGGCACAGAGGGCACTGACCCAGGATATTCAGACTCAAAAAGCACACACAAATATAACCCATTTAAAGAGCTGCTGGCATGACAAGGTCAAGGCTGAATGGCCTGCTCTGTTCGAAGCTTAGTCTGACTTGCCTCCAAACTACTCACAACTTCTCCCATTAAGAGGAGCTGATGACAGAAGGCACTGAGGATGAATCAACTGCACCTTCCTCATCAAACGGACACAGACACAGATGGGTCCACTTCAGTAGCACCAGCTCAACCCCGGCTGGATAGGGAAGATGGAAGGTTTTATTGCGGTATTTAACACTTTGTTGGGTTTATGAGAAGCCATTCAGCAGGCTGCCTGAGAGCTGGCTGCCAAGGTGAGAGTTCCAATCACGTTAAAAGGGCCTCCCCGTAGTCTACTTTCAGAATAACCTTGCCAGGGGTGGGAGGTGGGGGTGGGTAGAGGGATAAGTGAATAGTCCCTTAGGAGAGGTATATGTTTGCTCCTCAGACCTTAGATCCTGAAGGTGGGAGTCATTTTTTTTTTCTTTCTAGGGAAGTATAAACATGCTAGGTGCAGAATTTGGAAGGACAACTTAATGCACTATCAAATTGAGTTGATTTTCTGTATTTTTGACTCTTTGTCCCCTAGGGTCATGTGAAATAGTCAGAATCACTTTCAGTCTTTCATTCATACTGGTTACTGCTGAATGAACAGTGTTCAAGCCCAAATTGTCCCACAAAGCCTGGCAGCTTTGTGACATCATGCAATACTTGGGTCATGGGAATGTTTGGCATGCCTGGAGCCCTGAAGCCCAGTATCTCACCCTCTAAGATACACAACTCATCGTTCCTTCCTGAGGTTCTCCACCTTAGAGATGACAGTCGATGACCTGCACATGTATGTGAAGGGGAAAGTCTGCACTTAATACCTGAAAACTATCACCTTCATAATAAGGCACTCTCTATGTATCCAACTTGGCATTGGGCATGACCATTATAAAAATGAAACCAACAGAACTCCTTCTTCTGGTAGAATGATTCAAGATAATATGCAAAAAGTAACCTGAAACTGCACAAGTGGAAGAACTAGTTTTCAACTAAAACTCCAAGAAAGGGAAACACATACACGATGTAGCGGAGGCAACATTTTACCTCTACCCTCCTAGGGTCTTTTGGCTGGGCCTGAGAATTAAATTGAAATAAGACAGATCAATCAACAGGAGAAAAAGATATGGATTTATTTAGTATAAGTTTTATGTAGCATAGGAGCCTTCATGAGGAAACGAAGACCCAAAGATGCGGTTAGAATTGAATACTTACATACTGAGTTGGACAAAGAGCAGTGAATTACAAAACGTGACAAGGCAGAGGGGTTGGGCTAAGGTAGTTAATTGGGTAGAGAAGTGACAAGGGGGATGAGGGTTAGTTTAACAAGGTTTGTTTGTGTAGATTTCCCTTGGTCCCAGTTTCCCATCCTTGATGATGGGAATGATACTTTCCTTACGGTACATGGAGGACATCCTTCACATGGAAATTTTATCCCTTGCTTTTCAGAAACAGAAGGAAGGTCAGAGTAATCTTCTTGTAGCTGCTGTTTTCCAAGTGCCTTTAACTCGAAGTAGCTAATATGCCAGGGCAGCATATTTTGGGGTGGCATATTCTTAACTCCCTCACCACACACAAAGACACACATTCATGCACACACACATATCCACCTCAATGAGTTTGTATTACCAGACAGACCACAGATATGAGAAAAGCTGATGCAAAAGATGGAAGCATTTCTACATAGCAAAAATAAACAAAAACAATAAACTCTTGAGCTCCCCAATAAGATGCCTAGTATACTTGTCTTGTAACATACTAGCATTGTGGAGAACATGAACATGGAATGTGCCCCAAGAGCACTTCAGCAGATTCAGTAACTCTAGTCCCACACTGGAAGAGAACAGAGGTAGATAGCATAATCTATTGCATAGTCTTCACATCTAATTTATATATATATATATATATATATATATATATATATACATATATATATATATATATAATTTACCCTATGTATACCATATATTACATATAGTATATTACATATATTATATTCATTCATGTTATAACATCATATCATAACATGACAGAATGTCCTTTACTAAAGTTAAATAATATTCCATATATTAAATATAGTATATTATATATATATCACCACATATATCATATACACCATAATACCATATATACCATATATTATATATGATACCATATATACCATAATACCATACATACCATATATACCATATATTATGTATAGTAAATTATAGAGTTCACATAAATGTATTCTATTTATGGTAAATAATAGAGTTTGCATTGTAAAGTATATATTCAGTTATTCTCCAAATATAATTTCATCATCTCTTAAAGATGTTTTGAAGGGACAGATATTCATGTTATTATATGTAGATGTTCGAACTAGGTAGACTTTTGAGTACTCGGAATGGGCACAGCTAGATGAGCTGCTCCTGCATTCAGAGTTCTTTCCAGTTGTTCCATGTGCAACATCAGCGTGTACATTATTTTGATCCACAGACCCTTATACATAAATTCAACCACCTGAAAATTACACCCAAAGCCAAGGATGGAAAGTTGACCTCATCTTGCATACTAACACCAATCCATCAGTGTGGCTGCCATGTGGGTTGTATTGAGAGGAGTTCAGATGCTATGTCTGGGTGCAGTGGAAAAGAAAGTAATATGATTCATTTCTGCCACGTATAAAAAAAGGGGACAGTGACAAGCATATGTGCCTTTATTTGCCATCTCTGTTTTAGATTCCAGCAGCAATTCCAAGCTTGGAAACATACTAACTAGGGAAGCCCTGCAGAAATCAGTGAGGGATGGACATATGTTCAGTGTGACAAGATATATTCAAAAATTGCTATTGTATACATTTTTAATCATGCTGTATAATTTATTTTGAAATTACAAATAACATGAAAAATAAGATGAGAGCTTTTGTGCTTGATGAAAGAAGGCAGTGCATTTTAAAATTCTGAGAAACACTGCCATAGTATAAATTCATAAATAACTTCTTCCACCTTGGTCAATAAATATAATTTGGTCTAATAAACATTACTTAAACAAATTTGTGCAAGCCACTGTGCTAGACACTGTGGGCAGTTCCCACAAAGGTTTATAATTGCCAAATTAAATGCACATTCATGTATTTTTTTTTCCATCTTGCAAAACTGAAACTGTATTGAACAACTCCCATTTTCTGCCTCCCCCAACCACTGGCAACCACCGTTCAACTTTCTGTTTCTAAGAGTTTGACAACTATAGATACCTCATGTAAGTAGAATCATATAGTATTTGTCATTTCGTGACCAGCCTATTTTGTGTAACATAATATCCTTAAAGTTCATTTATGTTATAACATATGACAGGATGCCCTTTATTAAGGTTGAATAATATTTCATTGTATGTGTATACCACATTTTCTTTATCCATTCATCTGTCAGTATACATCTGGCTTGCTTACGCTACCTCTCTTATGAATAATGCTGCATGAATGTGCAAACATCTCTTTAGTATACTGTTTCAATTCTTTTGGATAAATACCCAGAAGGATTTCTAAATTATATAGTAATTCTACTTTTAATATTTTGAGGGACTTCAATAATATTTACCATAGTGGCTGCACCATTTTACATGCCCACTAAGAGTGCATAAGGTTTTCAATTTCTCCATATCCTCACCAACAATTTTCAGGTTTAGTGGCTGGTATTACAGGCACCCAGCACCATGCCCAGCTAATTTTTTGGTATTTTTAGTAGAGACGAGGTTTCACCATCTTGGCCAGGCTGCTCTTGAACTCCTGACCTCGTGATCCACCCACCTTGGCCTCCCAAAGTGCTGAGATTACAGATGTGAGCCACCATGCCCAGCCTTCTCTCTCTCTCTCTTTTTTTTATAGTGGCCATCCTAATGAATATGAGGTGATATTTCATTGTGGTTTTAATTTGTGTTTCCCTGATGATTAGTGATGAGCATCTTTTCACATGCTGTTGTCCATTTGTAGACTTTCTTTGGAGAAATGTCTATTGAAGTCCTTTGCCCATTTTTAATTGGATTGTTTTTGGTTGTAGTTGTTGAGTTGTAGGAATTCTTTACATATTCTGAATATTAACTTTATATCATATCAGATGTGCAGTTTACAAATATTTTCCCTCATTCTGTTGCTTTTTTTACACTCTGTTTACTGTTTCCTTTTCTGCACAGAAGTTTTTAAGTTTGATGTAGTCCCATTTGTCTATTTTTACTTTTGTTGCCTGTGCTTTTGGTGTGATATGAAAAAAACCATTGCCAAATCCAACATTAGAAGCATTTCATCTGTATTTTTTTCCAGGAGTTTTGTAGTTTCATGTCTCATGTTTAGGTCTCTAATTCATTTTAGGTAATGTTTGCATATAGTGTATAGTTAAGGGCCTGACTTTATTTTTTGTAGGTAGATATCCAGTTTTCCCAATTATAGTTTTCTCACTGTGTACCCTTTTGAAGATAATTTGATGATAAATGTGAGGGTTTATATCCAGCCTATCTATTATGTTCCTTGGTCTTTACCTCTGTCTTTATACCAGTATCATACTGTTTTAATTACTGTGGCTTTATAATATGTTTTGAAATCAGAAAGTTTGAGGCTTCCCCCTTCGTTTGTCTTTCACAATATTGTTTCATCTATTTGTGGTCCTTTGCAATTCCATTAAAATTTCAGGATAGTTTTCTCTATTCCTACAAAAAAAAAAAGTAATTAGGATTTTGATAGGGATTGCATTAAGTCTGCAAATCACTTTGGGTAGTATGGACATTTAAACAATATTAAGTCTTTCAATTCATGGAAACAAGATATAATTTTCATTTATTTGGGTATTATTTATCTCTGCAATGTTTTATACTTTTCAGAGTACATGCTTTCTTCCCCATTGGCTAAGTATATTCCTAAGTATTTCATTCTTTTTGATGTTTGTAAATGGGGTTGTTTACTTAGTTTGCTTTTCATTTTGTTCACTGTGGATATGTAGAAACACAACTGATTTTTGCATGTTGATTTTGTATTCTGCAACTTTACTGAACTAGTTTATTCTAAAAGGTTTCTTAGGGAAATCTTTAGGGTTCTCTACGTGTAAAATCATGTCTTCTATGAACAGAGATCATTTTACTTCTTCCTTTCTAGTTTGGATTTCTTCCATTTCTTTTTCTTGCCCAATTGCTCTGGTGAAGGCTTCCAATAATATATTGAATAGAAGCGGTGAGAGTAGGCATTTTGTCTTGTTCCTGAACTTAGAGGTAAGTGCACCTCTAAGTTTTTTTTTTTTTTTTTTTTTTTTTACCATTGAGCATGACGTTAGCTGTGGGATTTTCACATATGGCCTTTATTATCTTTAGGTAATTTCCTTTCATTCCTAGTTTGTTAACTGTTTTCATCATGAGTGGATGTTAATTTTGTCAAATGCTTTTTCTGCATCAATTGAGATAATCACATAATTTTGTCTTTCATTCTGTTAATGTAGTGCATTACACTGATTTATTTTCATGTGTGAAACCACCCTTGTATTTCAGTAATAAATTCCATTAGGCCATGGTGTATAATCCTTTTAATGTGTTGTTGAATTCAGTTTGCCAGTATTTTGTAGAGGATTTTTGCATTAATATCCATTACAGAGATACTGGTCTGTAGTTTTCCTTTCTTGTAGTATCTTTGTCTGATTTTGGTATTGGAGGAATACTGTCCTAAAATGAATTCAGAAGTGTTCTATTTCTTGGAAGGGTTTGGAAAGGATTGGTGTTAATTCTTTTTTAAATGTTTGGTGGAATTCTGTAGCGAGGTCCTCTGATGTTGAGTCTTTCTTTGCTGGGAGGTTTCCAATTACTGATCCAATCTCCTTAGTAGTTATAGGTCTGTTTAGATTTTTATTTCTTCATGATTCAGACTTGGTAAATTGTATGTTTCTATAAGTTAATCTTTTTTTTAGCTTATCCAATTTGTTAGTATATATCTGTTTATAGTAGTTTCTTGTGATCCATTTTATTTTTATGGCTTCAGTTATAATGTCTCCTCTTCCCTTTCTAATTTTTGTTATATGAATCTTTTCTCTTTTTTCTTAATCTAGCCAAGGATTTGTCAATTTGGTCAATCTTAAAAAAAAAAAAAAAAATCTTAGGTTTTTTTTTAATGTTATCTAATGTTTTCCATTCTCTACTTCGTTTTTTTCTGCTTTAATCTTTTTTATTTCCTTTCTTCTGTTAATTTTGGGTTTAATTTGTTGATATTTTTCTATCTTTTGAGGCATAAAGTTAGGTGGCTGATCTGAGATCTTTTCCTTCTCCCACATACGCATTTATCACTATAAACCTCACTTTTGGTGCTGCTTTTGTTGCATCCCATAAACTTTGGTGTGTTGGGTTTTCATTTTCATGTGTCCTCAAGATATTCCGAATTTCCCTTAAGAATTCTTCTTTGACAAGTTGGATGCTTAATTTCCATTTCACGTAATTTTTTGTTACAGAAATAGTTCTGTTAGAGATAACTACTAGAGCATGCCCAAAAGAAAAAACAGATACAAAGAGTTTTGATACTACCCAAGTAATGTGAAAATTCAGGCACCTTATAGACAAGGAAATTTAATAGACCTAGCCCTGGGATTTTACGATAAAAGCTGTAAATCTTTATGAAGGAACCTTCTCCTTGATATTTGTAATATACCTAAAAGAATCCCTGCTTCATCTTTGTCTGTCTGGCTCTAAGTGGCTCCATGGTTCAGATCCTACTCTCATCATCACCTCTGAATCAACAGTTTCTTATCCTGTCCAGATTATTTGCTACCCACTAACTAAAGACCTATAGTCTCTGGCTACAGCACAATTTTTGAGAGCTAGAGTTTACTCAGAGCTTGTGAGCTTGTGATTTTCTGTTTCTAAATTAAAGAATATGAGACATATAATTTTCAGTGTTCATTTTCTAGAAGGAGGAATAAGATAATTTATAGTACTTGTCTCTAAGTAATAGCCACTTATATACTGAATATATATAGTTAACAATACCCAATTAGCAGTCAAACAGAATTCCAAGCAATCCATAGAGAGATGTAAAGTTTTTCTTTACAATGATCATAATACCATTTGCATTTATTATTTCCACTTATTGACTTATGCAATTTTTATAAAATCTTAGTGAAAAATGCAGGGTTATATCTTAAACACTCAGCATATGTAGATGTAATATTTGTAGTGTTAACTTTTGAAACAAGCCCTAAATTCTGTGACATGAAGTAACTGGCAATTGTGCTGACAAATAAATTTCAATAGTATGCCCTATAAGCCTGGCTTGTTGGAAAAAGCAGGGTATGCTACAGTGAGCCAGGGAACATGAGGGATACTAGATGAGAGTAAATATCTAAATACAAAGGCCAGGTGAGGCAGCTTATGCCTGTAACTCCAGCACTTTGGGAGGCTGTGGTGGACAAATCGTTTGAACTCAGGAGTTCAAGACCAGCCTGGACAACACAGCGAAAGCCCCTCTCTACTAAAAATACAAAAATTAGCCAGGAATGGTGGCATGCACCTATAGTCTCAATTAATCAGGAGGCCGAGGCATGAGAATTGCTTCAATCCAAGAGGTGGAAGTTGCAGTGAGCCGAGATTGCGACACTACACTCCAGCCTAAGTGACAGAGCAAGACTATCTCAAAAAAAAAAAAAAAAAGAAAGAAAGAAAAAAGAAAATCACAAAATACTAGCTACCAAATTCAGCAAAAAATGAAAATACAACACAACACAGCTGCATTGGATTTAGACAGAAGTACATATTAATTTAATATTAGAAAAATAATTGATGACATTATAAATCATAATTACCCTGAGAGAAAAGGAAAATATTTGATACAATTTTACTTGCAGTCATGATTGAAAAAAAACCTCTAAGCAAATAAAGAATAATGGAAAACTTTCCTAATTTATTAAAAGCATCTATAGAAAAATCTATAAACATCTTACTTGATGATAAAATGCTGCAAGCACTCACCTTACTTTCAAACAAACAAAAAAAAAGAAATACATTTCTATTCAATATGGATCCTATCCAGCATTGCAAAGCAAGAATAATAAATAAAAGGCATAAAAACAGGGATGGAAGAAAAAAAAAACTGGCATCAGTCATAGACAATATGAGTGTTCACATGAAAAAATAGGAAAGAATATACAAAGAAATTACTCGAATTAATTGGGAAAGTACATTAAATTGCTAGGTCCAAAAATCAGTAACTGAAATTAATTGTATGTTTATATACCAGAAATAAATGTTTAAAATAGATAATTTTAATGAGTAACATTAAAAATAACATCTAAAACGTCAATAAAGTGGCTAAGATAAACATAACAAAAAACGTATAAGTCCTTTGTGGTAATTTCTACGATTTTAGTGAAGGAAATTAAGAAACACTTATATAAATGGAGAGATATACCATGTTCATTGATTAGAAGACTAAATATTATAAGTCATTTCTGGCACAATTTACTGATAACTCACTAAAATCATAATCAAATTCTGACAAGTTTTGTGTGTGTGCATGTGTCTATGTATAAGGAACTTGGGAAGCTAATTTAAAATTGATATGGAAAGAGCCAAGAATAGCCAAGAAACTCATCAAAGGAAACGAGATGGGAGGCCCTTATCTTACAAGATATTCTGACCTACTAGAATGCTATGAATTAAGAAAGGATTATATCAGAGCAGGAATTGAAAAAAAAAAAAAATGACCAATCCAACAGAATAGACAGTCCAGAAATATGTTGAGAAGCAAAACCTTTTACTTTCACGCTGTGCCTGGACACTGAGAACTGAAACCACACCTTATTGCCAATATGAATATGACTGTGCTATTTCACTGTTTTCCTGCATTTCTTTACCGTTCCATGACTGTCCTGTCAAAGCAAATGGTTTTATTGTTTATCACAGGAATGCTCCAAAAGACTCAACAACTCTTCCATGGAAAACATCAGCAGTTTACACGCTGAGATGCTTTGAATTCCTGACCTCAAAATCCCCTCTTTACTTTTCCCACCAGTCCTCAAGTGTCATGATTCTTACCTAATACTAAGCAAGTCCTCACAGTAAAAGGCAAGTCTTAATCGCACTTCCAATTCTCAATAGATTTTGACCTTACTTTCCCCACTCCAGGATGTTGCCAGTGTTTTGTGAAGTTATGTTCTCTTTTAACACACTATGCAATAAACTCAACTTTGTCTCCTCTTTTGGTGATATCTGAGAAGGCCAATTTAAACAATATCCACATTTATACAGAAACTTAATTTATGCCAGAACTGGCACAGCAGACCAGTGAGGAACTAAATTATTGACTTTCAATACTTAATTTCATCATTATAGAAAACTAAAAAGTTGGGCCCTGTGTCTACCATGTACGATAATCAATTTCAAAGGATATTAAAGACTTACGTGCAAAAGTAAAACTATAAAATATTAGAAGACAATATAGAATATTTTATGATCTCCAGATAAGAAAGTTCTTTCAAACAAGATACAATAAGCCCAACACATAAAGAACAAGATTGATGAATTTAATTGTATTAAGATTAAAAATTCTAGTTTATCAAAATATATTATGTAGAAAATGAAAAGGCAAACCACAAATTTAGAGAAGAAAGTTAACAGCACAAATAACACATAAAAAATTAAAATCCACAATATAGAAATAACTCCTACTCTTCAGTAAAAAAAGAAAACAATTAAAAAAGAAACACACTTAGTAGAAGAAATAATAAATAGGCACTTAATAGGAGAGAAAAGACACGTTAAAGATGCTCAATTTCACTTATAATAAGAAAAACACAAATTAAATTTATACAAAGAAAACATTTTACACATACCAGATTAGCAAAAATTTAACAGTCAGATATTATCAAATATTGGCAAGGACATAGACTAGGAATCATACTATACAATTGGGCTTGCAAATAGGTAGAATTTCTTTGGAAAATCATTTGATGTTATCTGACATATAGCATACTTGCCCTATTTCTCAACAATTTTTCAACTATTTTTATTTTTGTTTTTTCAATCATTTGAAAAAGCAGAAAGAACAAATGAAAATCATCCTAAAAGCCTTCTAAGACTTCAAATGGTTCAATTCTTCAATTATCCATTCTCCTACCAGCCTTCAGTTCCTCAACAAGAGACTGACATATGAAGGAAGAGAAAAGGGAAGGAAAAGGAAATTGCTATTTTCCATGCAAGGCTCTACAATCTAATGTGAAAGTGCCTGGAAATTATATTTCTCCTCTTGCAATCCTGAACTGGGCACAAAATGGAGGAACTATGGAAAGGAAGAGAGTGCGGATGTGTCAGTGCCTCAGTATGCAGTTAACTCCGGTAATAATACAGTTTGTCTCTAGGACATTATTTGGGAAGTTAGCTACAGGCACATCATTCTGCCAATGGCTAAGGTCTCCTTCTTTCAACCAGTGGAAGAAAAGGCCATGAGGCTTTTTCCCCCTTCATACTCTAATGGGAATGCTTTATTTTGGCTGGGTGATGGCCCACTAAAGGCTGGTATTTCTCCATTATTTCTGCCTCTGCTCTGAATTCCCACAGCTCTTTGTACTGCTATCAAGACACTTATCAGAATTAGAAGGATGCTGCAGATTTCTATCCTGCTAAAATGTAGACCTTTTCAGAGAATCTTTACATCCCCTAACACAAGGCCTTGCAGGTCGTTTGCAATAAATTGTTGCTCTTCGACTTGAACCTATTCAGCAAAGAACACAATTCTAAGTAACATAACTAAACTACAGGGCCCAATTTCTGACTTTTTGCTAGTAAAAAGAAGAGGTTGCTAATGAAGGTTTTTGAGTCCTGTGTATCTCCTAAGGCAAAAACCCTAAGGTTGAAAGTAGCATCCTGCATACTCAAATGAGTGTGAATCAATCCTTATGAGACTTAACTTTTGTAAAAATCCATAGCTTTTCAGCCTGTGATATAGTTGTCACTGGTAGATAAGGAAAAAACAAACACCCCATAAATGCTTATTTAAGTAACAGCATGATAACATTTTAAAGAAAATACTACCTGGAAAAAAAAAAATAAGCAGATATTAAGGAGACTCTATGAACATCGATCCTCTTTCTTCTAAAAGTTTTCTGTTTTATAAGCTGAAGCCACAAGCTTACCAAAGAAAATGGGGTTCATGGCTGTCACTTGGAATCAAATTACGCAAATGATGCCCTAATGGCCTAAAGGAATTAATATACTTTCAATATGTGAGCTATTTCCTTCAGTGAAGTAAGGTCCTTATTAATCTGGACAAGAGATTCATGAAAAAAAGGCAGGTATCAGAAATGTTATCCCCCTTTTGGGGAATAGAGCAAGCAAGACAGGAAATTAAAATGGCTGACCTTTATCATAGAGGGGGCATGTGTCAGAGCTAATTACGGAGACCATTTTGGCTTCTTATTTTAAATTGTCACACTTTAGTAATTAGAAATCACTTATGCTCTCAGTGCTATATTAATTTGTTCTTAGATCAAAGACTCAGACTATCATACTTAGAAGCAGCCTTGGAGGCCAACAGCTTCATTTTTCAGATGAGGAAACTGATACCCAGAGATGCAATAAAATTTGTCCAGTGTCAAAGTCACACACACACACACAAGAATAAAAGTTTGGCTTAAATCCAGTAGTAGTCTTTCCTTTGGTGATGCTATATTATGGAGAAAATGCACTCATTTTAATTTCTTTTAAAAAATATTTTCTATAATAAATATACACGTTAATTTTTAAAGCATGTTATAAAATTTAAAATATGTTCACCTCATGCATTGCTTCCAAGGCCCCTTTTCTGCTATTAACATGCATACCCCAATACATACATGAATACATATGCCACTACTGGGTGACACCGCCTCCGAGTACCTTGATCATTGCATTAAAAATACTTATAAAGATCTGTTTATATCTTTGTTACTCTTAATATAATGCTAGTCCATTGAGGATAAAGGTTAGGTCTTACTCTGCTTTGTACTCCAAAATCTTAATACAAAGTAAACCGGTTGAAAGAGTAAATAATTTATGATTTACCTATTACATGACAAACATTCTACAAGTAATCCATGACTTTATCTGAGGTCAATTATTTATTGATTAATGATTAATTAATCAATCATGTTGTCCATGATTTAATAAGAAACATACTTTGGCTACTCGGGAGGCTGAGCAGAGAATGGCGTGAACCCGAGAGCGGAGCTTGCAGTCAGCGAGATCAGCCAACTGCCACTCAGCCCTGGGCGGCAGAGCACTCCGTCTCAAAAAAAACGCGCGCGGTGGCTCAGCCTGTAATCCCAGCACTTGGAGCCGAGACGGCGGTATCACAAGGTCAGAGATCGAGACCATCCTGCAACACGGTGAAACCCCGTCTCTACTAAAAAATACAAAAAACTAGACCGGGCGAGGTGGCGGGCGCCTTGCGGGGCGAGCGAGGACGTCGGGAGGCGGCGGCGAGGGGCAGAGAGCGTCGAGAACGCGAAGCGGTGTCAGCGAGGGCGAGCCGCTCCAGCCCGGCGACAGAGTGAAGACTCCGTCTCAAAAAAAAAAAAAAAAAAAGAAAGAAAGAAAGAAAAGAAACATACTTTGGGTCTTCTGGAGAAGGAATTCCTAAATGAGGTAAACAGACAACAGCATCTCCTCTCTCCATCTCAAAGAAAGAAGCCTGCTATGGTTTGTCAAATCCAGCACCTCCATGCAAAGATGGAATCCTAACACACTTTCTGGCCATTATTCTGTCAGTCACTCCTGACTCCTCAGTCTCTCCACTTACTTATTGTCCTCAGCCTAACTATACCAAATAAATGGAAAACATTTCCTGTTACCCCATGTGCCCCATAAGCTACTGCTCTATTTTTCTCTTCCACCCTAAACCTACTATGATCTCTATTCCCTGTCTCTTCTCATTGAGCGTTCATTTTTTTCTCCTCTACTATACATTTGACACATACATGAATGAATGAACGAACATAACTTCAAAGTCTAAGCTTGTGGAGTTGAGTCACTAGGTCCAGCTGCCTTAACTTATCTCAGTTTGTTTCCTGAGCAGCTCCAGGTCTCCATGGCTCCTAACCTCTTAATTCACTGTAGCCTCTTTTGTTTACCAGAAGTGAAGACTGGTCCTTACTCTGTAGCTTTGATCCTGCTTTTGAGTCATATTGGAATTTGGGGAGGTAGCGGGGCAAGATGAGCAGAAGGCTGCCTAGCAACTCTGAAAAAATTCTTCCTCTTCTATAACCCAAGTTCTAGGTACCTAAACCAAAGGACAGGTTTTCCCTACAGGCTTCTTTGAACAGTTGACCCCAGAGCCACCACAAATGAGATCAGAAATAAAACCTAATCAAGGTAAAAGAAGAAAAAAAAAGGTGAGAGGAAATTTAAGAAATTGATTCATTAATTTAGAAAGCCAGCATGTCATCTGACATGTCAGTAGAAAACTCTCTCATTATCCTCTCTACCCCAGGTCGTGCCAAAGGCTTCCAAAGCCGTTGTGTATTATCCAGTCAATCCCAGAAAATAGACATTCTTGGTGAGAAAAACTGTCCCCATAAACCTTGTCCCAGCTTCTCTTAGGTCTTTCTCTTCTCCATTGTAACTGTAGCCCAAAGCAGCCTCTGCTCTGGCCACATCAGCACTTCTGAGATTTCAGGTCACAGGGCCATCTGTTTTATCGTGTCGGCTTGCTCTTCAGGGTTTTATAGATCCCAGCACAGACAGTGGAGTGGCCAAATCAATTACCTTGGCCTGTCAGAAATATCAACACTAGCTCTTGCCTGTAAACTAGGAGTACAGTTTGCTTAAATCCCAACTTAGGCACCCAATCAGCCATGTGCACTTCAGCAAGGTTCTTAACCTTAATGATCCCTGGGTCTTCGGCAGAAAAATCAGATATAATGATACCTAGATAGAATAATATCTGGCCTATGATAAGTTGGAAATTTTTAATTAAAGTACTAGCAAATGATACAGGTTACAGAAATAGCTGTTGTTTTAGTATTTATCATTTCTAATGTTATTACTTGTTATAACAGTGGTTTATTCCAAGGGGAAATATTTGCATATCTTCTCTGACTTGTGCCAAGATATCTGACTTCAGTGGTTAGCTGTTTTACAGGTACATAAACCCTGTGAAGCCATGTGTCAAATTTTCTCTGTAGTACCAATTTTATTCATTGGATAAATTTAGCTTTACATTTAATTCATTCATTAATTTAGGGAATAATTATGATATCCCTACAATGTACACGATGTTATGCTGGCCACTGGAGAGAAAAGTTGTAAATAAGATAAACAGGATTGCTGCCTTTATAAGTTCAGAAGACTCTGCAAGGGTTAATAGGAGAAGGTGAGTGTTCCAGTCAAAGTGAACTGCACATGAGAAGAAGGCCTGTGTGCCTGGAGGAATCTCCTCTGCTATTGCCCCTGGTTCTCCTGCTAGCACAAAACGCACAGCTGCAGCCTGGGCTACTGAGTAAGTTGATACAGCAAAAGTGCTGAGCCGCCTTTGAAATCCAAGAAATGTGAAACAGGACCCTTGTAGATACTAGTAATTCTAATGCTGGCTTTATTCTTACATGACGGTGGCTATTTATGGTGGTATAGTAACAGGTAGAATCAAGACTGTCCAGTTCTCAAAAAACTCAATTAGGAAAACCATGCTACACACTCCTCATGCTGATTCCAATTTCCTGGCTTACATAAACAGGATATATACTGACAGAGAATCTGGCCTGAATACCAAAAGAATGTCATAAAATTTATGGGTTTTGCTTCTTCTTTCTCTAGCAAATGAACTCCAAATGAGTTTCAAGGAGTTAATTCTGCATCAGCCCCTTGTCATATCTTAGAGGTAGAGGAACATTGGTACTGTGAGGGGCAGCTCAAGGATTTAGACTTTAGGCACAAATGCAAAAATAAATGTCCAGTCACACCCTCAAACCTTCTGATCTACTCTGAGAAGACGGAAGGCACACAGTGCATTTGAAGAAGAAAGAAGTCAATAGGGATGGTGAAAATAAGAGCATGAAGGGGAATGTGGCAAGAGCTAGTGATGTTGTATCTGCTCACTGAGTATTCAGCTCAGTGTTCAGAGATCAGCTATAACAACACTGATCTCTGTTGGGATGGACAGGGATCAGATTGCATAAGACACTCAGGCCATGTAAAGAAAAACTGGGTCCTACAAAAGACAACAGAAAATGTACTATATCTTTTGAAAGGTTCAAAAGAAAATGCATTCAAAGTGTAAAAGGAATCTCAAATGACACATATTCTGCCAGGAAAAAAAAAAGACCCCAATATGGTGATTTGATTGCTATGACTTCTCTTTGATCAGTAACTGAAGAAGGCACGAGGAAAACATTGGATTCCTATGTAGATGCCATTCACTTGGGGAGCCAGAGCCTCGCTGAGTCCCACGTGTCAGTTCTGGAGTGGGCCTGGAAAGATCACATGGCTTTGCTGCCTAACAACAGGCAAGTGAGATGAGGAGTCAGGACAGACTTAAGAGATGGCTTTAATATTGTCCCAGGAAATGTGTGTGTGTCTGAACATATACAAACATGCACATATGCATGTCTGTTTATATATGCATAGGTGAATACACACATATATGTGTGTATCTTTTAACATGAGGGGGTCAATAGAAGGAGATCTAATGACTGCTGAAAAGAAACTTAGGTGAAAAAAGAAAGGCATTCTTTTAACAAAAATTTATTATGTGGCTTCTGTTTACCATTTTAAATGACAAAGGATATGGCAGGAAATATGACAACACTTCTCACTTCCACCCTTACTGGGGGTCAAGAGGTAGATGACAAACCTATAACCAAGTACATAAATAGGGTATCAGAGGCAACAAGTACAATGCAGGAAAATTAAGTAGGGAAGAGAGAGGCAGAGTGCTGTGGTCAAAGAAGGCCTCACAGATAAGATGGCATCACAGATAAGATGGCATTGGAACAGGGACCTGAAGGAAGGAGGGAGCTCATCTTATGGATATCCCAGGAAGAGCCTCTAAACAGGAGCAAGAAGGGCAGAGCCCTAAAGCAGAAGTGTGCCAGCAAAGTGAACGGGGAGGTCAGAAAGGAACAGAGGCCCAGTTATCCTCAATAAAGAGTCTTATTAAATTGTTTACTATACAGTAAGCAATATCTGCTCTCCATTTTCTCACACAACCCTTCAATAAAATCCTCACAGCTGGCTCTTGCCAGCAGCGTGGATGCAGTAAATTGCTGAGTCCTGTTTCACAATTGGTCTTAGGCTGTAACCCCAGGCTACTGAAGGAAGGCCCAAAACACCTGGATTAAAGTAAACTATGATTAATGGAAGACATATATTGGAGGACAGGTTATACTTGAAAATATCTCCCAGTTTTAAGAGCAGAACTTCCATTCAGGGGAGTTAACCAACGGACTGCACAGAAACCTCCAGGGACCACAGGAGAATTCTCCATAACAGGCACATCGGCATGAGCTTCTGTAGAACACCATGTGGGGAGCTGCATTCTCAGTGTTTGTATATGCTGTAGATACTTGTAGGGTGCCTCTATTTCCATAGCTTGCTTTAAGAGAAACCCTTCCCTGAGTTTCAGCCCTGTTGTTTAGGTAGGGACAAAATCCCCCTCCTCCCCAGATTCAGGGGTAAGCCCAGAGTGACTGAAGCCAGTTATTCAGCTATTCCGAGCTGTTGGTCACAGTACTCAGGGTAGTGCATGACCTAAGCAGGTCCTGTCGAAGTGACTCTTGAAGCTTTTGTTATGAATGCTGGGTGTACTCATTTGCTAGGCTGCCACAACAAAGTGCCACAAACTGGGTAGCACATACAGAAATTTGTTTTCTTCCAGTTCTAGAGGCTAGAAGTCTGAGAACAAGGTGTTGGCAAGTCGAGATCCCCAGATAGCAATAGGTTGTTGTGTTTTTTTTTCTTTTTTATTGAGGCCTCTTTTCTTGGCTTGTAGATGAGTGTCTTCCTGTCTCCACATGGTCTTCCCTCTGTGTGGCTGTGTGTCCCAAAATCCTCTTGTTAAAAGAATACCAATCCGACTGGGTTAGGGTCCTCCCCAATGACTTCATTTAAACTTGATGACCTTTTTAAAGACTCTGTTTCCAAATATAGTCACATTCTAAGTTGCTGGGAGATAGGACTTCAACATACGAACTTGGGGGCACATATCTCAGCCCATAACACTGGGACAAAGACCAATTTTCCTGGGGAACCATCCTAAAAGGTCTTTCCTTAGGATGCATCTCTATCCTAAGATGGAAATTTTGGTGTGAGAATGTCCGCAGCAATTCCCTGACCTGGAAGGACCATGGAAGGTCTTCAGTGACAACTTCTGAGCTGCTGTATCAAAACTCACCTGCTGAGACAAACAGAGCTTTTCAGTTACTCAGATCAATAAATTCCTTTTGTACTTACACCCATTTTGGTCTAGTTTTGTTTTGTTTTGTTTTTTGTTTTTTTAAATCACTTGTAATTTTTTTTTACAGTTAAAGCCTACAGTGAGTTCATTGATTTAAAATATTAATAATATAGAGGATTTATATTTAAAGTCTAAATACCATTTTTCCCTGTACCACCAACTGAGGTCTCTCTCCTTTGTAATCTCAGATGAGTCAAGATCCCTAGATAGCAATAGGACACAGAGATAAAACAGAAATGTAGCACAAGTGGAAATACATTTTTTATTTCTTCTAAAGAAAGCACCAAAATAGTCATCTAGACAAGGAAGGGATTAACCACACAATTGAGAACAAAAATTTCTAATTTCCACCACCAGTTACAGTAATAGTTTTTAAATTTATGTTTCCATAAAAGTAGTTGTTTGGTTTTGGCACATAACCCTAGTCTTAGTCTTCCCTCCTTTGAAATAAGCCCAAACACTTCCTTGGCTGTACACACAATTCGTACGCCTGAGAAAATCACTGAAGAGAGAGATGCATATCGAAAGCATGGGTCCGTGGTGACTATATATAATAGATATTCTCAGCAAAACAATCAGAATTAGGAAGTAACAGCTATTTATCTTTTATAACAAGGGCCAACTAGAGATTCATGTCATGGTATTTAAGTAGTCATTACTTCAGATTTTATTTGTATTTCAATTTTCTCCTAGCTTTCTATGCTACATACTTAAGTTGCCAAGAAAACTCAAAAGAACAAGATTTTCTGAATGATTTCCAGTGTTTCTTCTTCCTTGAAAGAAATTGGGAAAATCATGTTCTTATAAAATAGTAAAGCATTCTTTTATTGATTCCATATGCCAGGAAAACAGTGCTGGAAGTTTCCTCAAGGAAAGAGTTATTATGCTGCCAAAACAGCAGAGCTAAAGAGTCAAAGTTCAAAGTTACAATATCATCTTGTCTGAAAACATTTCCTTCTTTTTTTTTAATTATACTTTAAGTTCTGGGATACATGTGCAGAATGTGCAGGTTTGTTATATAGGTATTCATGTGCCATGGTGGTTTGCTGCACCCATCAACCCGTTCATCTACATTAGGTATTTCTCCTAATGCTATCCTTCCCTTAGCTCCCCACCCCTCAACAGGACCCGGTGTATGATGTTCCCCTCCCTGTGTCCATGTGTTCTCATCATTCAACTCCCATTTATGAGTGAAAACATGCAGTGTTTTGTTTTCTGTTCCTGTGTTAGTTTGTTGAGAATGATGGTTTCCAGTTTCATCTATGTCCCTGCAAAGGACATGAACTCATCCTTTTTTATGGCTGCATAGTATTCCATGGTGTATATGTGCCACAGTTTCGTCATCCAGTCTATCATTGATGGGCATTTGGGTTGGTTCCAAATCTTTGCTATTGTGAAGAGTGCTGCAGTAAACATACGTGTGCATATGTCTTTAGAATAGAATGATTTATATTCCTTTGGGTATATACCCAGTAATGGTATTGCTGGGTCAAATGCTATTTCTGGTTCTAGATCCTTGAGGAATCACCACACTGTCTTCCACAATGGTTGAACTAATTTACACTCCCGCCAACAGTGTAAAAGCGTTTGTATTTCTCCACATCCTCTCCAGCATCTGTTGTTTCCTGACTTTTTAGTGATTGCCTTTGTAACTGGCATGAGATGGTATCTCATTGTGGTTTTGATTTGCACTAATGACCAGTGATGATGAGCTTTTTTCCATATGTTTGTTGGCCACACAAATGTCTTCCTTTGAGAAGTGTCTGTTCATATCCTTGGTCCACATTTTGATGGGGTTGATTTTTTCTTGTAAATTTGTTTAAATTCCTTGTAGATTCTGGATATTAGCCTTTCGTCAGATGGATAGATTGCAAACATTTTCTCCCATTCTTTAAGTTGCCTGTTCACTCTGATGATAGTTTCTTTTGCCGTGCAGAAGCTCTTTAGTTTAATTAGATCCCATTTTCCAAGTTTGGCTTTTGTTGACATTGTTTTTGGTATTTTAGTCATGAAATCTTTGCCCATGCCTATGTCCTGAATGGTATTGCCTAGGTTTTCTTCTAGGGTTTTTATGGTTTTAGGTCTTACGTTTAAGTCTTTAATCCATCATGAGTTAATTTTTGTACAAGGTGTAAGGAAAGAGTCCAGTTTCAGTTTTCTGCATATGGCTAGCAAGTTTTCCCAACACCATTTATTAAATAGGGAATCCTTTCCCCATTGCTTGTTTTTGTCAGGTTTGTCAAAGATCAGATAGTTGTCAAAACATTTTCTATTTCTCTGCTTAAAACATCAGGAAAATTGTACGTGAGAGCAGCTCAAAAATAAAGACGTATTTTTGAAATTGCAGTTTGTTAACATTCCATTATCAATGTATTAGAACTTAAACATTAGAAACTTCTGTCAAATTTGTCAAACATGTAAACAACTTCAAAGGACAAGGGACTCAAAGGAGGACACAACTCACATTGCAGTGAAAACAAACATCTCAATGGCCTGATCAGAAAGGAGGCCCTCTGCATTTATGCTTGGGTCTTGTGTTTCAGAAGACTGAATGACAATGAAATGGAGTTTTCTTGTCCTTGATGGTGAAGAATAAAGTTGCCTCCTCCCAGGGCACTGAGACATTTTATTTATTCACCTCTTGTCCTAACAAGCTTCTCTCTCTTCTTTCACCTCAGGTCAGGAACCTTTGTCCCAGTCCCTGCCTTGTTCCTGTTTTTAGCTTGAGTCAGTGGCCTGAGATTATCTCACCTTTGTCTTGTTCTCATCAAAAATATCTTTCAAGGAGAAATGGTATACCACCCCTTATATTCTAACACTACAAGTTTAGAGTATCTCTAAGCAAACAATACGACAGAAGGGAGGTGAAAATACGGATACCCCTCTTTTGTCGTATTAACCACGACAGCTGTCATCATTCTTCAGGATAAAAAGAAAGAACCAGTTGTAGAAAAAAATTACAGATTATATCTACCTCTTACTACCATTGAATTACACTTTGCAGTCTCAGATCTATCACGCCATTTGCCACAAACACAGATTAACACTTGGGCCTCCTTGCTTTTCCTGTTTGTTGAAATGTCTCTTGCTAAGCCAAATGTGGAAACAATTTTTCTAAAAGTTTAGTCATAAGCAAAACAACTTCTAGATGTTTCTCAACTTTTAAGGGTAATTATCTTTAATGCTTTCAAGTACATTAAGAGTGCCCACTTACCAATGATATTTTACATCTTAAAAATATTGTGTATGGTTATGTTAGTTTGGATCTTTTAAATAATGTTAGTGAAGAAAGACATCACAAGGGAGAAATGTATATATCATGTCCTCCCTATTGACAGTGCAATTTGCCAAGGTTTGGGGGTTTTATTTTTGTTTTTTATCTTATTTAAGTAAAGAGAACAATGTTCCTCAATAGAAATATAATGCAAGCCATGTATGTCATTAATTAAAACCTTTGTTTTTTTAAAATGCAAAGAGATGGGTAAAGTTAACTTTAATAATATGTTATATATAATATAGTATGTTTAATCCATATATATTATATCCAAAATCCATGTCTAAAATATTATAATGTAAGCAAAATAATACGTTTAAACATATAATCAATATAAAGATTTTTAATTAGATATTTTACATTATTTTCTTATACTAAGTCATTGAATCTGGGATATATCTTACACTTACAGCACACCTCAATTTGGACTAGTTACATAGCAAGTGCTTAATAGTCACATATGTCTAGTGTCTGCCATACTGAGCAGTGCCAGCATAGAAATATGCTTGTATACTCTCTGATTTATGTGAGTATCATTATGTAACACAATTTATGTAAACTTTTGACCCGGACGTGCCTGTAAGGAAAAGTGCTTCTCCCGAGAGCTAGGGTTCATTGTTTTTTTCTCTTAATATATTGCAACTGATTATTCTGAATAATCAAGTTTATACACTCACACATTTTATTATTTTTTTAAATATTAAAATTATTGAACACTGGCTCCCCAAATATCAGCAACACAACCTGTTGAGAAGACGAAACTCAGTGTATCACTCACCATAGCAATGGAGAACACCACCTTATACAGATTATATCTACCTCCCACTACATAGCCCCTTGGGGATGGGAAGGCAAAGTCAAAATTTATTGAGCATTGAAAGTGTCACTGGTGGAGGGTGTCCAGGTTCTTTGCATCTTGAACAAAGAATTGGACAAAAGGCATAAAGCAAGGAAGGAATGAAGAATTTATTAAAATGAAGTACACTCCACAGTGTGGGAGTGGGCTGAGCATAAGGGCTCAAGGGCCCCGTTACAGAATTTGGGGGAGTTTAAATACCCTCTAGAGGATTCCATGGTTACTTCTGTATGCCTTGTGTAAATGGAGAGGATGAAGTAAAGTTACAAAGTTATTTACTTGGCCTATGCCCTATAGAGAGAATATTTCCTGTCATAGCTGAAGTGTGAATTGGCGTTATGTTCCCTGCCTCCAGACCCTATTTTCCTGCCTCAAAAGTTTGGTGTGAAGTGGTTCTTCCAACACAAGCACTTGATTAGGATTGGGTAAGGATTGTAATATACACCAGTTTAGGATTGGTGGAACGGAAGTGAAGCAAAGGATTCAAAGAATCTATGGAAACAACTCCCTGTTGATGTTTTCTAACGAAGGCTTGATGGATATTTCAGGGAGTTCCAGTAATAAACAATCAAGTTACTTGCCTGGGCAAGAATCTCCTGGAATAGTAAAGTCATGCTAATGAAAATAAGGAATACTAAATGTAGACATGTTGATGTAGACAGTAAGCTATAGGAGAAGGAAGTTAGTAGTTTTGATTCTAAGGGTGGCATGTGTGTATGAATTACAATATAAACAGATGTCCAGCAGAGAGAAGATTCCTCCTTTTTCACACATCTAACAACTCTGGGAAATATTTACACAAGTGAGTTTTACCTTTGCATGGCTAATTCCACATAACCAAATATAGACAATCAAGTGTTTATAGAATAAATTGGTAAAATCAGGCAAAGTGTATTTGAGAAAGCTCAAGAAATCTGGCCGGGCACAGTGGCTCATGCCAGTAATCTCAGCACTCTGAGAGGCCGAGGCGGGTAGATCATGAGGTTAGGAGTTCAAGACCAGCCTGGCCAATATGGTGAAACCTTGTCTCTACTAAAATACAAAATTAGCCAGGCATGGTGGTGCATGCCTGTAGTCCCAGCTACTTGGGAGGCTGAGGCAGGAGAATCGCTTGAACCCAGGAGGTGGAGGTGGAGGTTGCAGTGAGCCATGATCGTGCCACTGCACCCCAGCCTGGGTGACAGAGTAAGACTCTATCTAAAAAAAAAAAAAAAGAAAAAAGAAAAAGAGAAATCTACCCTTGAACCCAAACGATTCAGGTTAAATGCCCAAATTCTTGAAGCTGTCCTCATTTACCACATGTCAAATATTCAGTGAGCTCCTACTATGTTCTAAGTAAGCAATGTACTGTATGAATAATATATCAATGAATAAAACACAAACAGCATCTGCCCTTCAGAAGCTTACATTCTAGTAATTTCTAAAAGAAAGCAATATAATAAGAAATCAGTAGAGGTGTACCTCAGAAGAAACAAGAAGACACTACAAGACCTCAAGTGAAGAGGTGCTGTAACAGGCTCTCCTATAGAGGTTACACGGGCTTGTTTCATAAAGATGGAGAAGCAGCCAGCACAAGAATCATGAGCACTGCAATTACCTGTCACAGAGTATTCTTAACTTAGAAAAGCCAAGTCCAGATGTCCTGTGGCAGGAAAGAGTTTAATTCTTCCAGGAAACAAGGCCTCTGGGGCTAAAATTTAGTAATTGATGATGGCATTCATACAAAGTGAGTTTCAAGAAGTTTTGGCAGGAATCAAGTAATATCAGGCCTTGTAAGCAAGGTCGGCTTCATCACACAGGGTTCTATGCACTTGCTTTAATCTCTGCTGTTGCTGTCTTGGGATTGTTAATCATGTTTGAAACAAAGTGATATCTCATTTTTATTTTGCAGCAAAACCTACAAATTATGTAGACTGGTCCTAATGGTAAATCATGCAAGGACTTCAGTTCACACATTGTATGAGGGTGGATTTTTTTTTTTTTTTTTTTTTTTGTTTTTGCTTTTGTTTTTATTTTTCTCCTCTCACATTCAGGAAATCCGTAAGTAATCAGGCCAGGGTTAGTGTGCTCTCTGTGGTGTCAGAACCCCCAATTCCTTCTATCCTGTTGTTCTGCAGTACGGGGCTTTCAATCCCAAGAACACCCTGGAGTATAAACTGATTGCTAGAGCTGCAGCCATTACAGCCTCTGTACAACTGTGCTCAAGAACATTGCCTAAATTACCATACCACTTCCACCTACATCTCATTGACCCATTCTAGAAAATAATCATGCCTAGCTGCAGGTGAGGCTGAGAAAGTCTTAATTCCAGGAAACCATATGCCCAGCTAAAAACTGAGATTTCTTTTCCCATATGAAAAGGAGAAAGAGATGTTAAGGGACTATTACCAGGCCTGCTATATACTCTCACATATTTCTTTGACTGAAATAATCATTCATTTATGTATTCATTCAACATTAATTCACCTAAAAATGTTATTGAGAGCCTATTTTGTGTCAGGTTGTATACCAGGGACTGAGGAGAGGAAGATGATTAAGAGTTAGGTCTTACAGAATAATATAGTGGGAGGAAGAAAGATCACAGATAATTACAGTACATTGTCACAAGTACTGGAATAGACTGTCCAAAGAGAAGAGGCCATGAATAGCTAACAGGAGATGCTGATAAAGCTACACAGAAGAGGTAAGGCGAAATATGAATTTGGTTTTATAAGGATGCAGTGGGAGACAAGGGGAATGTACTTCCAAGTTACACTTTCTATGGGAAATGTGATTTTGAAATAATATTTAGGATTTCTGCAGCTTTGTTACAGTTTTAGTCAGATTTGGTAAATAAAGCATGGCCCAGCTGATTGTTTGGTTAAATCATTTCATGATCAGTGTGGGTCCTCACACAACTATTTTGGCGGCAGCCATCAGAGCTGTTGCTAAAGAGATGTTGAAATGAATGGATTGGTCATGGTGCAGCTTAGATCACCAGCAGATACAACTGCAGAGGCAAAGAAATATACCAGCTGACAGCAGAATCAGGCATTGCCTTTATAGACCATCCCTCTAGTCTCATACCCATCCAAATGACAAATCCCCCATCTGCTCTCAACCTGCCTCCTGGGCCAGTCATATTGCATCAGAGGCCCTACAAGCCAGCAGCTTCCCGAATTGCCCTGGCATTACAGGAGGATGTCTTGCTCTGTGACACCCCATCCAACATTGGGAGAAAATTTCCATATTTAGTCATGCCTTGCTCATCTTTTCCAGCAAAGTTTATTTAAAATAAAAAGAGTGAGATCTTTTGGAATCATGTTGAGCTTTGAAAACAAAAGAATTCCTCAACTTGAAAATAGAGATATATTCAGATTTTCAGACTCTTAAGATTCAATCTTCTAAAGCTACAGCCATACCCCCACTGTAGGGATGGCGGTCACCATCACAATGGCAAGCCTCCTGTTCAGCTATTTTGTCCTGAAACAAAAAAAAAAAGAGCTCTGTGATAAATCACATCTGCAAGATGTGTTTCATATGTCAAGCACACATAGCTTCTAAATCAAGTGCTGATACATGACTTATTCCATCAAAAGTAAGCAGAATGCTGTAATTTATAATCATCTTGAAGCACACTGCGGAGAAAATGAAAGCAGACCATTAAATTTTAATGCCTGTTCAGCTCTCTGAAACAGAGTGTTTCTGGCCACTCTGGAAGCAGGGTAGTGTTTCTCGCACCATTGTGCACACCCCCCAAAAACAGTTTGTGTTTGCCAACATTTGTGGAAACTAATTGAAAAAATGATTTAGCTGTTAAAAGCAGCCATTAGTCAGGAAGTTCTCACGAGCACAGAGGTACCTGCAGAGGAGCCAGTTCTGTCCAACGCCCCAGTCCCCCTTAGCTTTTTAACAATTGTCTGTTGTTGTGCAAGCCAGCTCCCCGCAGCAGGGCTGCGAGCAAATATTCATTGGGGTGTCATCTCTGCTTAGACTCTCCTCCTGCACACCTATTCATCTGGGTTAAGTGAACAGCAGCATCAGCTCAAATTAAGCTGGCTTGAAAACAGCCACTGTTAATAATTTCTGCTGTGATTCAACTTAGCTTTGGCTAACAGGTGAAGATGTTTCATAACGGAGGCAATTACAGCTCTGAGAGTGCTTTCCCGCTGCCTGTGTAATCAGAGGAATGGAACACTAGCTCCTCGCGTGCGTGGGGAAGGGCCAGCGCAGCCACCATTGGGCTGCATTCGTTATCTGCTAGATTGAACAAGCTGCCTGCCGGGGACAGATGCTTAGTGCAGTGATTAGAATATAAAGCAATTGCAAAGGCTGAGGGGATTGGAGTCAGCATCCTTTATCTCAACTTACTACAGGCTTTTCTGGTCAGATAACAAGTCTTCCAAATCGTTCTTTATAGATGAGAAATCATATGTATATCAATGCATGAAGACTTGTGCATATTCATTAGTCTGTACCCTGTGTGAATTTTCCATTTAGATGGAGAATTGTTTAAAAAAAAAAAAAAAAAAAAAAAAAAGGAAGGGAAAGTCTTCAATTCCATGTAAGTTTAGTTCCTTTCATAGCCAAATTTTATGACAAGGCATAAATAGAGGCAATAAATGTTAAATCTGTACAATAAAATGCTTGCCAAATTTCCTTCTGAGAATTTATTTCTCAAATTTATTTTCTGAGATTGAAAAGCCCAATAGTTTTACAAATTTCCAAACAGCTTTCATATTTGAGTTGAAAAAAGAGGAAGATAAGTGAAAACTTTATATAACCCTAGATTTTACTTACTCTATAAGGAAAGAAAACAGAAATTGTGTGTGGGTTTTGTTGCTGTCTACATTATAGAGATAGCATATTTCCATCTAGAGGGAAATCTATCATTCTAGCACAAAAGTACTTTTTCACGTCAACTGTGCATAACATCAAATTACAGCAAAACATAGCTGTATACTTCCTAATTGTGGGAATTTTCATACGGTTTATTTCCAGCCAAACATTTTTCCTCTTCTGCTAAAAGAAAATCAAGCAGTCTAAATTGAATTTTTATACATTACATTTTCCTGAAATGTAGTTGTTAATGCCTTCTGATGTGCTTACAGGCATGAATCTTAAACTACCTTTCTCCCCCCAACCAAAGAACTAGGGAAATGAAAAAGACCCTTTCTGCTACTGGTATTAAATTTCCATCGTATACATTAATCTGCTTTCAGAGTATTTTCCTTCAGTATATTTTCCATAAAGGGCCTATAATAAAGTTCTTGGTAGGTTATGTTTAAAGAGCAATTGATTACAGATCTGTGTATCCCCCAAACTAAGGAAATTTTCTACAAACCACAGAAAAGTAGGGAGGGGTAGCTGGCGGTGGAGTAGTGGGGGAGGAGAAGATGGGGAGGGGTTAGCCACATGCTCGCTTTTATTTAACAAATCTTTTAAGAGCTTGGAAATAGTTCTGATTTTACAACAGCAAGGTTATACTAAGCAATTTATTTCCAGCTAGGTTTTTTTTTTTTTTTTTAATAGAGATTGTACTTTTCATCAATGATTTAATAGGCTTTGAGGTTGTGTGTGTGTAAACGTGTGTACCTAAGAAGTTTTGGGGCTACAGGAGTAAGCGAGAAAAAGAAAAGGCTAATAGAGTTTATAATTGCTAAACATATGATCCAAAGCTGTGTTTGAAATACCTGCTTAACAAGATAGCAAATGACTTGTCTCCTTTAAAAGGTATTTCTTTCTTTCTTCATCCTTTAGAACCATTCGTCTAGACTATCTTGGAATATTCTCAGCAAGAATCCACTGCCTACTGTATCTTCCCCTGACAATGACTGTTGCTCCTTACCCTTGAAGCTTTGAAAGCCTGTGTAACATTAGCCTATCTAGCCCAGTGAAAATGTCGTTACAGATTAGTGTAATGTTAATACTGCTGGCTCCCCGCTTTTGACCTGAAGTGGAATATATTGCACTGCTGGAGCAGATGGAATCAGAGTTTCACTGGGCTACAGAGATTGGCTGGCTGCCTGCCAAAAGTTCAGTGCTAGTGGCAGTGCTAGCTCCAGCTCAGAAGAGCAGCCTTGAATCTATTCTCTGCTCTTGGAGAGAAAACAAAAGTGTCACATAAGTTTGTGTAGAATCAAAATACGTTGGTGAAGACTGTTCATCTGCAGATGTTTACCCAGCATTTGAAAAGTAATTGAATCTTTTGGTGTAAAATGGAGACATCTTGATTCACTTTTGCTGAAAGACATGAGACAAAAGCCAGAGCAAAGAATAAAAAAAAGAAATTATCTGAACTCCATTTAACCTTCCAGTTGAATGTCGATCTCACCATAAGAATACAAATGTGTACTTGTAGAGTGTTTAAAGCCTGTCTCTTATTTTATGACTGCAAATAGATCTTAGTCTAAAATAATAAATCAAATTCATAAATGGGGGGAAAAATATAAGCTTGTATAGCCGAAGTGAAATGATTATCCAAATAGTTCCAAACCAGAATCTAAAACTCGGGATGTGGGGCGGGGAGATCTATTTCCTAATTTATGCATACTAGCTTTATTATTGACTGCATCATTCAGATAAATGTTCAAAATCCTTGCTGGATTTGTATGAACAGAAAAAGCATACAAATGTTTGAAATCATATCTTCCAAAACAGATTTGCCTGTTGATAACTGTCCTTTCACTTGGGACACTGGGAATATTGGTTAAAAACTTGAATAACAGCAGCTGAAAACTATGGTTGTCAGATTTAGCAAAATGAATAAATTATGGTGTGGTGTAGGGGGTAGGGGGCTCCAATTTAAATTTGAATTTCAGATAAGCAACTCATGATATTTTAGTATAAGAATGTCTCAAATATTGCATGGAATATGGGGCGTGCAAAATTTGAAATATACTTACATAAAATATTATTCATTTTTCATTTGAAAGTTGACTTAATTGGGAATCCTGCATTTTATCCGGCAACCCTGAAAGATGTACTCCTTATTGTCTTACTTCCTGAATGTACTAAGACGTCCTTTCCTTCACACACACAGATGCACACACACACACCCTAGCTTTCAATTAACACAGAGGGTTTTTTTTTAATATTTATTCATCAGGTTATCTCTAAGTTTATTTTAATCATATTTTCCTCTCAAGTACTGCCTTTCCACAGCAGTAAAACATATGCTGTTTGCTGCCTAAGTAGATGGGTAATGTAAGCTGTGATGTGGAGAGAATTCTTCTCTTATCCGTTCTCTCTGAGGGTATAGTTACAGAAACATATATATGTGCTTTTATCTGTGATAAGAGCTACCATCTGCTAGCTGCAATGTGCACAGCTTACCGTCTGAAGTGCTTATACATATTATGAAAACACACAGCTTTTGTGTATGTTGAGAATACATATAGACAGTGTTCTAATAAACCAGAATATTAGCTGTTTGAATATGTCAAATCGATGCAAAATATATAACGATAATTATGGACAAGAATGATTCGAGCTGGCATGTTGCCATGTGTGTATTTATGCCAGTAGCATCTTTGGGATCTTTCAATATTGCATTATTTGCAACCTCTTCCTATGAGACAATTATTTTAGACAAATGGAATCTTTTCAATGAGGCAAGGCTTTTGCTTCATTCAAGGAGCAGAAGCTTCATGCCGGGGATACCAAATCCCCAGGATATGGGCTGCATATATGTGAGCAACGGGAGAGACTGAGCCCGCACGACAGAACATATAAATCTGAGTTACTTTGACCTTTAATCCAGGAGAGCACGAAGAGAAATGCACTAGGAAGGTTGGTTTGTAGCTGTCTGGAGACTGATAAGCTGTAATAAAGGTGCACTCAGTTGCAATTCATCTAAAGCTTCCATTGCTATCATCCTCCTTTTTCGATTTTTGTTACCTTGAGTACTTATCTAAATCCCTTTCAATGCCAGCTTGAATGCACTTTGTGTTCTCTCCAACTGTGACTAGGGCTGTCTGTGTGCGTCCGTGTGCTGCAGCACACTCTCTTTCCCCTTGTTTGACAAGAACCAATGCCAACACCTAATTAAGGATAAGCCACAGAGCTCTCGGCTTTATCATTGTCAACTGCTCCATTCCTAGCTTTCTGCCTAGTTGAGTTTTTAATGACATGAGTAACAGTTCGGTTCAGCATTCCTCAGGCCCGTTCCAGATCTCAGGGACTAAATATGGCAAGCAGCAACAGCGGAAAGATGGTGGCCCTTTGTGCCCCATGTCCTGTGAACACTAGCGAAATAGGGCCACGCTGGCTTCCATGTGTTATCTGCCCACTCTGCACATGCAGTGCAGACATGCAGGGATGTCGGATGAAAAATTCACAGGATGTCTCTCTCAGAAGTTTTCCAAATCTTCCAGGCACTTAATTTATGAAGTCTCATCTGTTTCAATTTCATATTACATTATATTAAACATTCTAACTCAATTTTGCAAATGTAAGAGTTAATCAGTCCCTAAAACTCTGATGGAATCAGATTAAGATGCCTGTTACTTCCAAACAGCCAATTCACTGTATATTTTTAAAATAAAGTATGGCGTGTGTGTGTATGTGTGTGTTTGTGTGTATGTGTGAGAGAGAGAGAGAGACAGAGAAAGAGAGAGAGAGAAAAAGAGAGAGAGAGAGAAACAGAGGAGCTTGTACCATGTTTTCCTCTATACTTTTCTATTATACTAGTAGAAGTGCAATCCTTTTCCTGGAAGGTGAGATTGTTAGTTTTAAATATGTGCATTTGCATTTCTCTTTGTTCTCTGACCTTGATTGAAGCTTAATGTTGTAAATGATCACAGAACTGTCACAAGGCATGGAGTTATCGCAAGACTATATCATTTGCTGAAAGATCATTGAAAAGAAAAAATATCCAAATTGTGTGTATCACTAGTGTTGGTGTGATTTTCAACCATGTTAAAGGCACCTAGACTCAGTGGGGGAAAACTGATTATTTGTTTCATTTTCTATTGCTGCTTTGCTTCAGCTTTATGTTTTCTTTAAAACTACAAAACATTTTTTGTTCTGACTTCAATATCATCTCTTTTTTAAATTCACTTGGATGCTTTGACTCCATTCAAACTTTCATTTTGTTTTGTTTTGTTTAACTTGTAATTTTGGAGGTCAGGAGAAAAAAGAACATCAGCATTTTATCTGCAGACATGGAGGGGTTGAAATATTCTTCCAAAAGAAGACAATGTTAGTAAATGTGATTATTCAATAGTTCTATTTCACAGACTATTCTGGGTTGGTCCCTATGAGATCCATAATATGCTAGGTATAGAATGAATTTAAAAAAAAAATGATAATTCCCACATGGTAGGAATTTAGAGTCCAATTAAAGATATAAAATATTTTATATCCAACATGTCTTTATGTGACTCTTTGGAAATAGCAGTAAATCTCGGCAAATATTTTAGAGTCTTAAATAGGATATACTTGTTCCCTTTCTTCCTGAGTTGATCAACCCAGCCCTATCTACAAAAGCAAAATGAAAAATTGAGTCTCTTATCTACTCTATTTAAACCAAATATTTGTTTTTGCCCAAGTTATCAGAATATTTTAGATAAAACTTTTGCTTACTCAAGTGATTCAGGTCTCAGTGCTTTCTGCCTGCCAGTGGAGACAGCACCCCTTCTGAATGCAGCCCCAGCACGTCAGAGGCAGTGACACTGCCTGCACCTGCCACCTCTCCTTCGGGATTCCAAGCTGATGCTTTTGATGTTTCTTCTGATTAACATGGTTTTTCTGAGTGGTGGTGATGGATTTGTATTAAAACATCTGTACTCTGTTATAATGCACCCTGGGAGACTGAGGCAGCTTGGGAAGATGACCATGGAGAGATCTGTGTGCATTCTATGACCACAAACTTGAGTATTTCTCTTCCCTGTGTTAACAGGACCACACTGAAATCATAGTAATCAGCTTTACCTCTGACTAATTCATCCATCTCCTCAAAGCTAATATTCTAAAATACTATATTGGGTCAGATGGTAGCAAATGCACACTTCTCAATAGTCTAGTTCAACTGAGAGTGTGAGGGATTGGACACAGGCTACATCTTCTATAACAGGCCTATTCCTAAACTTGTGCCTCTCTAGTGGTCTAGAGAAAACCAGAAATGTCACATAATCAAGATCTGATAATTCCATAAGGAATTTCTCAGTTGTTGGGTGGATCTCCCATTGTAGAAACAGCCTATCTAAACTCTGCAGTAAATAACAGTCAGTCCAGAAAAATATGAATAAAACCCCTTTAAGAGTATTTTATTGATCCTAGAATTATTGTACTTCATAAAACAATAAAAAGCTACAGTCTTTCATAATATAAACTGAATCTTTGTTGAAATAAATAATTTTCTTATACAAGTACAATGGGTATAAATATGTTAGCCAAAAGTGAGCTGAACCAAAAAAAAAAAGTGGATACTATAAATTAAAAGTTTGAATTTTGGTCTAAATATGTTAGCCAAAAGTGAGCTTCTCCAAAAAAAAAATGGATTTTGTAAATTAAAAGTTTGGATTTTGCAAATTAAATGACATTTGTTTTCTATAGGCAGAAGTAGCGAATGATACTTTCTTATTGAACTTTCACATTATAATCATAATGATTGGCTTTTTTACACAAATAGAGCCTGAGTGCCTATCGCATCAATGGTTAATAGAGAATTGCCTACATTCTACACATGAAGAGTCCCATTTTAAAAATTCTTATATTCATAAGAATTTTTTATGTTAGTATCAATTAGAAATTTAAAGTATATTATGAAAAATGCAAAAGCAATACACACATTTGAAAATTACTTTGAACAAATTACTTGTAGTTTTTTTTAATCGTATACCAAGTATAATCAATATATTTTTCATTTCCTAACATTTAAGAACATACATTGCAGTCTATAGGTTAAGCCAAGCTTCTCTGTACATGACCCAATGGGTTGTTACACCAGTACACGTTTTCTGTATATTCAGGCTTGGGATTAAGTATTAGACAATGCTAGTTCTACATACCCTTTATTTACATATGTGTTCCATTGAATTTACCCAAGGGAGTAAACTGAGTTTGGCATTCATAAAAGAGTTCTATTCTCTAAGGATAATTATACTGTTGTTTCTTTGAGACTATACATAAATATTTATTTCATATAATCTAAGAAATTCCAATTTATATTAAAAGTAGATTCACTATTTATAAGGCTACCTTTGATCTGATTAAACACATGTACGAGTAATCCATCCACTTATAAGACCTGTCCAAAAGCCATTGTTTTAATACAAAAGATGACCTATTTGTTTTGCTAGACAAAAGTATACGTGGCATGGGTCAATAATTAACTCCCTCAGCGTATACCTTTCGTAAGTCAGTACCTTAAGCTGCTTATACTCAAAAATAAATGAACTGCATAGTGAAATAAATTGTTGTGACTAAAACATAACGTCATGTGTTGTTCGTCCCTAGATTGGAAGGATCAGTGCAAATCTTTTATAACGGGAACACCAACATGGAGATGTAGGTAGGTTTCATCTCCAGCTGAATCTGATGTCAGTGTGGTAATTACCAGGCCCAGTCAATAATACCTCTCCTCAGTATAATTGCAAATCCAGTACAACCATGACCAGAACTAAATTGCTTCAGAACAATCAATAGGAATCTTCTGATTGTATTCTCAGGTGTATGCATCAAATATAAAGAGGAAAACTGTCCATTCAACCAAAAGGTCAATTTTATAAATAAAAATTCTGTATAAAAGTCATGTTATGTTTTATGTTCTTTCCAGGAAGAAGAGACTAAGTGTATTGGTTAGTTGCCCATGGAAGGAAAGTGTGTAGCAGGGAATTCATCAGTGGACAAATAACAATGCAAGGAAAGCAAGAATATTTTTGAATTAGAGATTTACAGATGGCTGAAGATAAACTAGGCAATTCAGCAAACATCTTCCTGCTGTTTTGAAACACAACTTTGAACTTAAAACTAAAATTCCTGTACTCCTTGGTAAGTTTTCAGTCATTAAAGGGGCTTGTTAACTAATGAGTCCCATAAGCTGTTAGTTTCATTAGAAAATAAGATTAGAGCTATTAATGCCCTATCATAAGCATGTAATAACATAGGTGTACTTGAAGGGTCAGCGTCGGCATCTGTTCAGATCAGTGCTCCTTAAACGTGTGTCGTGGGGGGGGGGGGGCGGGCGGCGGGCCGCGCCAGAATTACCCAGGGAGAAATGAAAGATTAGAACCACAGAGCTACCTGAACTATGCAAAAAAACAAACAAAAAATAAGTTGTTTTGGTGATAATGAACTTGGGCTACGTTACGTTGTCTCACTCCTAGCCAAACAAGAGCATCTTCAGGTCTAAGAATATTGAAACTGGATTCCACACAAGTCTGGCCATGCTAACAGCACCATGATGCTAAAGGGAGAGCAGAGTGGTCTTCCATACCCACTGGTCTCCTGCTGGTTGCCCCACTCCCAGGGTGAGGACAGAAACATCCCCGATCTTTCTGTTGTAAACAATCTCTCCTCCTTCAGTGCTCCACTTCACTCAGATTCTATTTACAAGAGTCTGTTTACTCTTTTAAATATTTAATCATTTGCTTTTTTTTTTTTTTTTTTTCTTTTACACTTTCTCTGTAAAGGCAAGCGTTGTTTCTCAACCATCTGTGCTCCGTATACGGTGTGGATCACAGTGTCATTCACATATGGACCCTCGGTAAATTTTGATTGCACAAATGGATGAGTGAATATTGTACACATTTGACATTATATCTAATGACTCTCCCAAGGCCAGGACTGGGTCTTCTTCATCCACCAACAACTCTAATATCTAGCACAGCACCTTCTATATCATGGTAGACAGTTTTTAACGATGCATTGAATTAACAGTTAAAATGAAGCTAATTATCACCCAGAGTAATAACAGCAATAACATGCTGCTACTAAAAAATTAATATGAAAGTTACCTAAAATATGAAATGCATAATCAAGTCTAATGACACAAAATTTAGAATTCACCATATCTAGAGCTGGCCCTACCCTCCAGTGGGACACTGAGGAAACTATGAGAGAAAACTGTGACTCCTAGTTTCAATGTTCTCAAAATGAGGAAAACTATTTTTGGTATAAAATTACTAGTTTTACATCACTTTTTGAAATGTTGCTGATATGTCATACATAATAAAACAGAATAGACCAAAAGGGTGTAAAATGCTCATTAGCCTGCACTGACGACTATTTCTTTTATGTAAGATACATAGGATTTGAGATTTTTTTTTTTAAGTGACCAAATATTTTAGCAGATGTGAAAGGAAGAAAGAGAAAGAGGAAGCGGAGTGAGAGGAGGGAGGGTGGGAGGGAGGAAGAAATTAATTTAAATGCAGTAGTAATTTCTAAAGCCTCAGAAGTAGCATGTGTCTTATGAGAGCAAGCCTTGTATAAATCATGTTGTCTAAGCTTCTTTTACCACCCCACCCCACTAGCAAAAGGAATTCTATAGTTGGCATTTTGCATTAAGGTATAAATGAAAACGTTGCAGTCAAAACAACCCAAAGGCTGTTAAATAGCTGATAATTTCATCAAATCCAAAATGAATGTAGCTATATTAGAAGCATAATGCTGTAAACATTTTCAATTACCTCCCTTAACCCATTTGAAAAGCTAACTGGAGAATGTTCTCCGTGAGGTCGTGCACGAAGGAGCACACTGCAGTCCTCAGCCCTTCCATCACTCTGCTGGAAGGGGACAGCGTGGACTCTTGCCCACATCAGTTTTCAATTGCTCAAGCAATTGTTTCCTGTAGATTAATTTGTAATTCTAAATTTCCAGGAGAATGAAATGTGAGCCCTGTGCCTCCCTCAGGCCATTTCCAGAGCTATGGCTTTCTTGTAATCTGAGGTGGAGGCAGAGTGGTAACACGTGAAAAACAGAAAGACAGGGCTCAGTCAGGGAGGGAGGGAGGGAGACGCAGGAGGAACAGACAGTGGACACAAGGAAAGAAAGAGAGTGGAAAAGAGAGTGGCTGAGACAACGACAGGAGACCCAGGAGGGCATAAACCAGTAAGGGGAGCTGTATCCCCCACCTTCCTCAAATGTATGCCTTGCATCCTTTCACAAGTGGCAGTTTTACACAACAGTGTCATTCTTGCATGCTATGCCTCATCTCATAAAAGGTAAGTAAATAAACAAGCAACACATAAATACTCTTGAAGCAGGGCTTTGCAATACCAGGAGACACATGTCTACAATGTTCGCAGATGGAGTGAGTTTTATTTACTGGTTTTGTAATACACTAGTTAGTCCTCTCTCCTCATTCTAGCCTTATACAGGTCTGCCACTTTGTTTCGAAGCCAAATTACCTGTCACATTGTAGAACAGTTTGGGTCCATGAAAGGAAATGCAGCCGGGCGCGGTGGCTCAAGCCTGTAATCCCAGCACTTTGGGAGGCCGAGACGGGCGGATCACAAGGTCAGGAGATCGAGACCATCCTGGCTAACACGGTGAAACCCCGTCTCTACTAAAAAAAATACAAAAAACTAGCCGGGCGAGGTAGTGGGCGCCTGTGGTCCCAGCTACTCGGGAGGCTGAGGCAGGAGAATGGTGTGAACCTGGGAGGCGGAGCTTGCAGTGAGCTGAGATCCGGCCACTGCACTCCAGCCTGGGCGACAGAGCGAGACTCCGTCTCAAAAAAA
>NW_016808057.1:1723729-1730430 GCF_001698545.2 Rhinopithecus bieti
AAAAAAAAAAAAAAAAAAAAAAAAAAAAAAAAAGAAAGGAAATGCATTCTCTAAGTGCAAAGCCTTAGGTAATTACTCTGAGACAGGGTTTTCATTCAGTCAAAATTTGTTGAACAGCCAGTTCTCATAGAAAACTATAGGAGAATACATGTTTCCTTAAACAAAGAGTCTTCCAGAGTCGCCAGTTTCATATAGTAGAGCTTAACCTTTCATTGGGACATGGATTCCTCTGGGAAAGTGATTTTTTAAAAATATGTAGCCTCTTCCATGATAAATGAACATAAGACTAATTGTACATTAGTACTGACTTTTCCTTCACCATGTCAAAATAGAAAACAGTATTTCTAAAACGTGTATGTTGCTAGGCTTTTTGCATGTAAATATTTATGGCAACTTTCTAAAGTTAATTTAAATCAGTCCAAAATATGCAAAATTGTATCCATCTAAGTTTTGATCAAAAGTAAATTTCAATAAGAAGGCAGCCAAAGTTTGTCTTTAAGCAGACATTGAAAACATGAAATGGTCTTTGACATGGTAATATGCGTGCCATCTTTGAGCCGTCAGCATGTTGTTTTGAAGCAAGAGGTCTTTAAAACCCTCACTCACAATGACATGTAGATGCCAGGAACAGAAGCAGACTTTCCATAGCTCCCTTTGCCAAACAAAGGGAGACATATCAAAGAACTCTCCTACATTCTGTGTTGCATTATTTTCCTCATCTGCTCACTCAATAAGGCCATTTTTGGCAAGCTCTGAATCATCAATATCATCAGTGTTGTGTTATTATTGTTATAGGGAAAATAGAATAAAAGATCCATGAGGTCAGAGATTGTGTCTGAGTCATTTTCCACTGGACCTCCTACAATGCTGTTACAGAAAGTAGTGTGTCACAATGACTTGGAAAGATTCTTTCTTCATCAAACAATTAACAACGAATATGCAGATAAAATAAAACTTTGCTGTATCTGTGCAGGTACCTGATTTTCTCCTATAGTTTTGCTTGACAAGGCATGGAGCACAGTTAATGGATACTTTCTGGACAATTTTGTAAAAGCAAGGCAGGAGTACAATTTTCAGGCCATGTCTACATATTGTTTGGTTTCTAATTTTAGGTAATTTATTGGGCATTACTCTGTCAATGAGGTGAAAATGAATGTCACACTTTGGGAGATAAATTATTAAAAATTTGGACTCTATGTACTCAATTGGAGTTGACTGAGTAACTGAGATATTTAAAAGTTTGCAGAACATAGGGAACTGTTAAAAATATCTTCACAGTTTTCAAAGCTCACTGGTTTTGCAAAATTTCTACTTGGCCTGGAAAATGTGACTTGACCTTATATACACACATCTTTACCAGGCCTCATCCTACCTCTTTTACTTCCCCCACCTCCACACACATGTAAATGTCTTCTTAGTTGATCTCTTTAAATCATAAATCATTAAAGCTTTCTCAACTCAGAACACTGCTTTCATTTCTTTTTGGAATACAGAGAATTTGATGAGAATGGCAATAACATTTTCCCCCAGAACAAATGAGCCATGTCTCCTCCAAGACATAGGTGGTACCTGAATGTGACCAGCAGAGCAAGACCCTGTAATGACAACTTTGAATGGACTATTTGTACTTGCACGTGTCAGGTTGAAGGCATGGCCTTCCTAACTAAAGTTTAATAATGTCTCTTAGGAATATTTCAATTATTCCATGACACATCTGTCTAGAAACATGTAAATATGATCATGAATTCCAAACTGACACTGGAAGTCAAGAGAAATATAGGTCCTATTTTAACTATTTAATTGCACATAGCGCTCTGCCTGATCTTCAGTCTCAGATGTAGAAACTAATCCATTTTTAACTGACTGCCTTGCTTCTGTGATTACCTAAATTACCCAAAAAATAATTGTTAGTTAAGGTAGATCTAAGATTCAAATTAGTGGTTTCAAAGACCTGGGTCTGTGTTCGTCAGGCATTCTTGAGTTACTAAGAAGAGACATTCTCAGCCACCCAGAGTTCACAGGAGTTTAGTCTGTGAACACTGAGAGAAAGAAAGGAACAGGGCAAAACATCTCAGGAAGCCTCATGAAATAGGTAGGGACTAAAAGTCACAAAAGTAAACCCCTGAGTAAAGTACACTGACAGTGACTGGGTCTCCTGATAATCTCTCAGTCCAGTCAGTGCACAGCTTACTAGTCCAGAGCTTCATCATCATGGGAAGACAGCTGTCTACAATTAGGTACCCACTGCTGCTAACACCATCAGTCAAGTTCCCTCTACTTTCTTCTCTCACACATGACTTTTTCTTCATTTAAAGCTTTTGCTGCTTTATCTTTTTTTTTCTGTGTGTCACTCATCTTCTAGATTACTCTGCTATCTGCTGATTCTTTCAAGATGTATTACATTCAAAAGTCCAAAGAGAACATGTGCCTGATTTGGCCAGTCATCGTTCACCAAAAAGTACCCCTATTGATTACCGTCCTTGTGCTATGCCAAAGCCAATATGTCAGGTGCCCTTAGGAAAGGTGCCAATCTCTTGTCCAATATACTGAAGCCAAGGAATGCAAAACAAACCAGACTGAGGACAAGGGACCATCCACTGCTTAGTTAAGGATAAGGCCCCATGTTGAGACCTCTCAAAATGACATCTTGCATACATTCCCCAGGAAGTTAAACATTATGACTTCAATTTCATCTAAACCATCAAAAAAAATTTTAGCGAGAGATTATGAAAGCTAATTTTTAACATGTCTTCAAAAATTAATAGGGTGAAATGATACCACTGAGATACTTCTAGTAGAATATGGGGACATCTCCCCATTCTGTCCTGATATTTTCTTTGTAACCAACTCTGCACCATGTTAGTGATTTGCATATAATAGCCTCCTGGCACAGATAAAATAAAACAAGTTCCCATTGCAGCTAATAAACTCACTGTAACAAGTCCCTCAACTTTGCCTGGTCACAGTGCTCAGCAGGATTGCCATATGCGGAACTGGATGCAAGATAAAAATAACATTATTTTGTGCTTTCAAACCCATACAACTTTATATTGTCTCTTTGGAAATAAATTTTGTTTAATGACCAGTGATTATCTCCTATCTGCCTTGCTATAATACCAGTTTTGTTTTTTTTTCTTTTTAATCACTAGTGTTATCTGTACTTTGGAAGAAGAGCTACAATTAAACATATTTTGAACAGAAGAGAAAAAAGCAGCAGGGCTTTTTTGGCATCCGTTCGTACAGCCTATCATTCCAAAACATTTCTGGTTTTACACTGGTATCATCGACCAATGTCAGCACAGCTGAGGTGGCTGTGCTAATTAACTGTCCTGCCGAACCAGCTGAGAAAGCTTGTAGAAACTCCATGGGAATATGAGCTATTAGAAAGAAATTCTATCCAGTGGAACTAGGGAACAAACCCAAATATAGAATCAAAACACAGAACAGTTGCCCTTAACCATCAGGTGATAACATCATCAGTTACAAGATGTTAGAGAGTTAGCAGAGTTGAATACCAGGCTGGTATGACAGAAGAAAAATTAATCACATGTAAAGAGTTCAAGGCCATTTCTTCTGTTTACAACAAAGCTTTTGGGAATAGCTAACTTAGCATCTCAGAAGAGAGAAAGTTCTCACAATCCAAGAGAGAAAGTACTCAAAATCCAAAGGCACATTCTCAAGGGAAAAACCAGTGCAACACAAGAAAGATTACAATCTCTAAGGGGCTACTTGAGATGTGTACGGGATGGGGCAAGAGTGGGGAGGGTTGTCCTGGGAATATGATGAAATGGTAGGTGTCATGCAGGATAGACAATTAGGGTCAAATGCCTGAAAGGGTGTACGTAACATGACACATTATTCTTTTTCATTATTTTAATCTCTTTGTTAAATTCATCTGACAGAATTTTGAATTTCTTTTCTGTGTTATCTTGAATTTTTTTGAGTTCCTCAAAGCAGCTATTTTGAATTCTCTATCTGAAAGGTCACATATCTCTTTCTCCAGGGTTAGTTCCTGGTACCTTATTTAGTTTGCTTGATGAAGTCATGTTTTCCTGGATGGTGTTGATGCTAGCAGATGTTCTTCATTGTCTGGGGATTGAAGGGTTAGTATTTATTGTTGTCTTCACTGGGCTTATTTGTAGCCATCCTTCTTGGGAAGGCTTTTCAATATTTGGAAGGACTTGGGTGCTGTGATCTAGGCTGTATGTGCCTTAGGGGGCACCCCAAGCCTAGTTACACTGTGGTTCTTGCAGAGTTGTAGAGGTACCACCTTGATGGTCTTGGATAACATCCAGAATTCTCTGGATTATTGGATAAAGACTCTTGTTCCCTTCCCTTACATTCTCCCAAACATACAGAGTCTCCCTCTCTCTCTCTGTTCTGAGCCACCTAACGTCAGGGGTGGAGTGATACAAGCATTCCTGTGGCCACCATCATTATGAGTGCACTGGGTCAGGCTAGAAGCCAGCACAGTGCTATGTCTCACCCAAGGTCTGCTGTAACCGATCCCTGACTACTGCCTATATTCACTCAAGGTCCTGGGGCTCTGCAATCAGCAGGCAGCAAAGCCACTCATGCCTGTGTCCTTCCCTTCAGGGCAGCAAGGTCCCATAGGCCCCTAATAGGTTCAGAGTGCCATCTAGGAGTCAGGGACTAGAGTCAAAAACCTTAGAAGTTTATCTGGTGTTTTATTGTACTGCAGCTGAGCTGGCACTCAGACTACACGATTCAGTCCTTCCCATTCTTCCCTCCTCTTTCCAAAGGTAGAAGAGCCTCACCCCATAGCCACCACCACCCCAGGCCACGAGAAGTACTGCCAGACTGCCGACGTTCCCTCAAAGTCCGAGGGCTCTTAAGTCAGCTTGTCATGAATGCTGCCTGGCCTAGGACTCACCCTAGGATGAGTCCACCAGGGAGTGGGTTCCCCTCTGTCCAGGGCAGGTCTAGAAATGCCATCCAAGAGTCAAGTCCTGGAATTATGGACCCAAGAGCCCACTTGCTTGGTGCCCTACTCCGCTGTGGCTGTGCAGGCATGTAAGGTACAACACAAAGTCTCCTTTACTTTTCACCTGCTTTTCTCAAGCGGAAGAGGTTTTGCCCCATAGCCACCACAGCTGGTAATATGCTAAGTCTCACCTGAAACTAGCATCTCTCAGAGGCTCACCCAAGGCCCTTGACATAGTACCCTGATATATCGCTGCTGGTTATTCCAGACCCAGGGCTCTTCAGTTAGCAGTTGATGAATGCTGCCAGGACTGGGTCCTCTCCTTCAAGGCAGCAGATTTCCTTCTGGCTCAGGGTGTGTCTAGAAATCTCGTCTGGGAGTTAGGGCCTGGAACGTGGGCCTCCCAGCTCTGACCAGTGCCCTATCCTGCTGTGGCTGAGCTCGTATTCAATATGCAAGACAAAGTCCTCCCCACTTTTCCTGCTCTTTCTCTCAAGTAGAAGGAAGGAGTCTCTTTTGGAGCCTTGAGCTGTACAGCCCGGGGTTAGGAGAGGGGTGGTGCCGGCACTCCCTTGGCTGCTTCAGTTGGTGTCTCAGTATGCTGTGTGCCACCCTAGTCCACTGTCATTGGGCCTAATTCGGCCCTAGGACTCACCTAAGAGTTGCAGTCCTTATGGCCTAGACTGCCTTTCAAGTTTACTTAAACACACAGGGCGCTCTCTGCACCATGCAGGGGCTGCCAGGGTGGGAGAGGGATGGCATCAGTGATTCAGGACTTTTTTTTTTTTTTAATCTCGTCAGTGCCCCTTTCAATGATATGAAGTTAAAGCTAGGTACTAGGAGTACTGATTTTTCATTCTTATTAATGTGTTTCTTCTGTGTAGCTAGTTGTTAACTTGGTGTCCCTGCAGGTGGGGGGTAGAGGGCAGACATCCATGGGCTTCCTATTCTGCCATCTTGCTGTACCTTCTCACGTGGCACATGAATAAGAAAGATTTTGGTTGAGGCCAAGAAAATGAGAAGCTTCAGGAACTTCAAGAGGTAGGAGAGTTTTCATCAAAGTTGCTATGAGCTATGTACCCCTACTACCACCATTTTTTTTTAAGTTTGTTCAAGATATATAATAAAGAATAAGTCTCTTTATTGGGCTATGTTTATCTAAATATAATACTAAGACAGTCTTGAACTTTATGGAGTTTTAGATTGGTTGGCTTTTGTTGAGAACTGTGAAGGACCTGAGACTTTACCCTGCTTGAAAGCTAACAAGTTAACCTGGCAGAAGACATGAGACCCCTGGGGCAGAAACAAAGGATTTTATTACTCACAGCACAGCAAACCACATGAGATTCTTGTTCATAGCCATTCCCCTTGCCCTCCAAGACCCACGAGGTGACACATCACTTCGGGGGGATGATAAGAATACAGGTGGTTTGCCGGGCGCGGTGGCTCAAGCCTGTAATCCCAGCACTTTGGGAGGCCGAGATGGGCGGATCACGAGGTCAGGAGATCGAGACCATCCTGGCTAACACGGTGAAACCTCATCTCTACTAAAAATACAAAAAAAAATAGCCGGGCGAGGTGGCGGGCGCCTGTAGTCCCAGCTACTCCGGAGGCTGAGGCAGGAGAATGGCATAAACCCGGGAGGCGGAGCTTGCAGTGAGCTGAGATCCGGCCACTGCACTCCAGCCCAGGCGACAGAGCAAGACTCCGTGTCAAAAAAAAACAAAAAAAACAAAAAAAAACAAAACAAAACAAA
>NW_016808057.1:1730630-1772530 GCF_001698545.2 Rhinopithecus bieti
AAAAAAAAAAAAATAAATAAAAAAAAATAAAAAATAAAAAAAATAAAAAATAAAAAAAAAGAATACAGGTGGTTTGCATCCCAGCTGAGGGACATTAAGTGTAGGGAACTCGTATATTTTTTATAATGTGCTACAAGCAAACCTGCGTGCGCCGTGCCCCCAAGGGAAACATTGTATTATACTGGACAATAAGCAAACCAGTCGTCAGCTCAAGAGAGACGCCATCTCTGTCTTCCAAGGCTGTTTGTTATGCAAGTGTCCCTGAAAAGATAGTGCCTCTGCTGGCAAGGTATGCCGAAGCATGAGACACCTATGGAGAATTGTCTCCTGAAAGCCTTATACTAACAGAGGCTACTGACAGTGGAAGTCATGCTCTCTTCCACCCACTGGGGCAACTCCAGGGTGGCAGCCAGTAAACATAATGTGTCCATACAAGTTCCACTGTGCTCTTGAGACATGTAGATTCGGGAATCTGGGAGCATCTTCTTGTCCCTTGTCTAGGGACACGGGTAATTGTTAGGGATACCATTCATTTGATCTCAAGTCATACAAAAGCAGAATCAGTTATATAACTGAGTCATTATGTGAATTGCCTTCGTATTGAGGACAATGCATATAAATCTCAGCAGTTCTCCTTTATCTGCCTTTTCCTCTATTTGCTCCCATTCCTGGAATTTCTCAATGAGTCAATAATCTCCCATATCCTCAGGCTCTTGAAGTGAGAGCTATTATAAATAGCTTAAAATGTTCACTAGGTCTACTAATCGAATGCTTTGGGTTACAGGGTTGAAGAATAACAACTTGGACTTTTTGATTCCCTTCCTAAATGATGTATAAATTGAAACTGAATCCATATTCTCTTAAGAAAACAGAAAGAGTCATAACCAACTTTTCTATTTGAATTCCCATGTCATGATGGTTTCAGTGAAGCAACACGGGCCTGGAGTCAGACAAACTCAAATGCAACTCTATCACTATTAGTATGACTGTTAGTAAATTAAGAGACTTAAACTAGGTCTCAATTTACTCATCTGTAACATGGGTATAAAAATACCTATATCCTAGGGTTGTTATCAGGATTAAATGAGAAAATTTATAATGCATTTTGCATAGTACCTGGCTCTATGAATAAAAGTTGTTATTATCAGCCTATCCTGTCACACCAAGGAGGCCATAAAATACAATGTTGTGAGTGCAGGATTGCCCTTAACTTACTGCTTGTCCTGAGATCCACTGCTATAGCTATCAATAAATCAGAAGTCAATGACTACTCTGCACTCTCGCCAACATGGAAATGTGTGGTGCTGTGGGATACTCAATTTGACTTCACTTCTTTGGTGGAGGACACCACCTTTGTTCACCTGAATAATGGAGTTCAAAGGAGGATGCCAATAGGCACTGATAAGCTGCCAGGAAACCAGGTCTCTACAGAGCTTTATCACCTATGAATATCTTGGATAGATCCTAATCCAGGTGTCTTTTAAAAAAAATCTTTAAAATCACTGTAGATTTTGAAATTTCATATAATGTAGAATATAATTGCATTCTAAATTAAGGCTCTCCTAAGCACTTGCATTCTGAAAAATTGCAACTTAGACTAGAACTTGAATTATTAGTGCTCAAGTCTATAATGTCATCATGTCCTTTACCCCTATCTTTTACATCAACAAAGCAGTTAAAACAACAAACCCTTAGAAGATGAAGAAACTGAACTCAGAAAAGATATTGAGTTGTCCAACTCCCTTTCCATTCGGTAAATTATCTCATCTATATAGCTAAGTCATTAATTCACAAGGAAGATAGTTACTGAGATTCCACCCTGAGCAAATTATTATCATGGCCCCTGGTGATACGAAAGTATTAAGGCCTGATAACCACAGTCAGGAAGCTTCGTTCTCTGAAGGAACGACAAGGCAGCTTTTACATTGCACCTACCAGGGTCAATGCACAGTGCTGGGTGAGCCTGAATGCTGTGTAAGGTAGGATTCCTTTGCTTTCAAGTAACAGTACAAAAAAAAAAAAAAAAAAAAAAAGCTTACTTTCTTTAAAATTTAGAATACTAAAGTAAAACACATCATAACCAGTAACCAGTACTTCAATCATGGCATCAAGCAACCAGATTCCTTAGGAGTAGTTAAGGCAAATAAAGTGCTTTTAACAGTATCTGGCAGCTAAGCATGATGATTCATACCAGTAATCCCCACACTCTGGGAGGCTGAGGTAAGAGGATTCCATGAGCCCAGCAGTTCAAGACCAGCCTGGGCAACACAGTGAGATCTCATCTCTACAAAAAGATTTAAAACTTAGCCAGATGTGTTACCACATGACTATAGTCCCAGCTACTTAAGAGGCTGAGGAAGGAGGATCTCTTGAGCCCAGAAGTTTGAGGCTGCAGTGAGCTTTGGCACTACTGCACTCCAGCCTGGGTGACACAGTGAGACCCCCAACTGAAAAAAAAGCACCTGGCATGTAGTAAACACTATTTACATTTTATGTGTTACAATTAGCTAGCACATGGCCCTCCACCCCAGACTCTTAAAGGGCCACAGTGGAGTTACATATAAAGTAAATGAGAGCAGAGTAAATTTTACCCAGAGAGTGAAGGGCAGATTTCACAGAGAAACTTACATTTAACCTCGTTCTTGAGCCCACGAAGATTGCCAAATAAGCAAATTAAGTTTCTTAAGGCAGAAGATGCAACATGTACAAGGTGAGGAAGCTTGAAGGGCAGAGTGACTGGTTTAATAAATTCTGATTCATCTGTACAGGGGTTAATAAGCAACCGTTTAAAAGAATGAGATAGAAATGATGTATTAGATGACATCTTTATGAATGAAAAATTAGAGTGACACAATAGTATGCATAGGAGGCTCTCATTCAATTTTAAGTACCTCTGCATTATTTAAGTAATGCATGATAAGCACATTATTAACTATTAACTATTAAAAGATAAGAAAGTATGTTATGAAATCAGAAAATATCAAGCTATTTATTTTAATCACAGGGATAGAGGATCATGAGATGGAATTATAATTGGGAATCAGATTTTATGCTATACAGTCCTAAAGATTTGGAATCTCATGCTCTGGGCTAGATCAGGATGACCAACTACAGCAGTGGGCTGATCCTGGCCCACCACCTGTTTTTGTAATTAAGCTTTATTAGAACGCAGTCACTGACATTCATTTACATATGACTATAGCTGCTTTTGCACTACAGTGGCAGAGTTAAAGACTTGTGACAGAGACTGCCTGGCCCACAAAACCTGACATATTTACTACCTAAACCTTTACAGAAAACGTTTGCTGACTCCTGCTCTAGATAATAAAAAGACTTCAAAGAAGGGAGTGGCATCATCAAATCTGTTTATTAGTAAGATAATATCAACAGAGCCTGGGAAACAGATATAAAAATGTTAATTATAGTAATTCAGACAGACTCTCTGCTATGCCTTATAGAAATTTCTCAATAATTTTCACAGTCCCCTATAAGTGAATATAAATATGATTATGTCCCTTTTATAAAAGGGAAAAATGAAGAAATGAACACATAGCTATTAAGTGGTGTCTTCTCTAATAGAATATATGCTCCAGGAGGAAGGAACTTCTTGTTCAGTGTGCTATCTCCAGCACCAAGGACAGTGTCTGACACACGATAAGGCATCATCTAAGTAGATATTTATGAAACAAACGCAAGAAGCATCACACCAATAAATAAATGAATGACTGGGAAATGCATATAGGACAGGACTGAGGCAGCCTCTCAAAAATTATACTGCAGAACCAGCCATCCCAGCTCCATCATCCTGCCGCTTCAGGCAGCAACTAAAGATCTTCCATGTCACCTTGGGAGCTAGAAACCAGAAAAACCAAACCAGAACCTACAGGTTCTCTCTTAGCCCAAGGCTATCTCACGCCTCTGTACTCTACCTGAAGAGAGTTATCACTTCATTTGTCTGCCAATTTGTTTTTGCTATGCAGCATGCCCTATTTTCTTTCAATTTCTCAAATCGGGTTAATTTCTGCTCTTTAACCCCAAGCAGTTTTAGGGGTGCTTCCCATTGCTAAAGGGATTCCACTCCCCTCAGCAGGTTACCTCTCCATCATCCGATAGACAGGTTTTACTGTTGTCAAACATCACTGTTGTACAGTTTCCATCTAGTTCTTGGGCTGATCTTTCAGCTGTACCAGCCCTTGAAAGCTGACAGGATGAATTGCTTGCTTTCCAGGCCTTAATGTTTATCTCCCTTCAGATCTCACCATCTCCTGTGATTTGGCAGCTCAGGTAAATGCACTTTTTCTACTTCTTTCAGTTGCTCAGCCTCCTGCAGGCATTGCCATGTCTGTCCTCCCTCTTTTCAGACATCATCTCCTTGGAAGTGATAGGGTTTATGTTTAAACTGATGGATGTGCCTGGTGCTTTTTTCCTTCCACGCTGTCTGTCATTCTTTACATTGCCTAGTTTCAATCTGGCCACTGAGGCCTGTGCATAAAGAAGAAAAAATCTGTAAAATCAGAATCAGCTGTATCTTTTTTTTTTTCCATTCCACCTACTGTCTATTGTTTCACAATACTATTTCCCTAAGTTTCTCTTTTTTTTTTTTTTCTTTTTTGAGATGGAGTTTCATTCTTATAGCCCAGGTTGGAGTGCAATGGTGCGATCTCTGATCACTGCAACCTCCGCCTCCTGGGTTCAAGTGATTCTCTGGCCTCAGTCTCCGGAGTAGCTGGGATTACAGGTGCCTGTCACCATGCCTGGCTATTTTTTGTCCTTTTAGTAGAGATGGGGTTTCACCATGTTGGCCAGGCTGGTCTCGAACTCCTGACCTCAGGTGATCCACTGCCAAAGGTGACAGAATGGTGACGGCGAGACCCTTTGGTTTATTCCGAAAATGACTCAGAACCTGAAAGTTTTATTAAAGCAATGGAAACCTGGCTTCCTTTCTCAATTTGGAAGAAGTGGTACACTGGGGCTTGTATTTCCCTTTGTGTGTCTCTTTGGCAAAAACAAGCAAGAATGGATTATCAGTTACAGTCCTTTGATGCCATTCATACATTCTAGTTTTCCTCAGTGTATTAGGCTGTTCTTGCATTGCTATAAAGAAATACCTGGGGCTGGGCAATTTATAAAGAAAAGAGGTTTAATTGACTCACACTTCTGCAAGCTGTACAGGAAGTAGGGTGCTGGCATGTGCTTCTGGTGAGGCCTCAGGAAGCTTACAATCATGGTGGAAGGCAAAGGGGAAGGCAGCACATCACATGATGAGAGAGGAAGCAAAGAGAACGAAGCAGGAGGTCCAAGACTCTTTTAAATAACTGGATCTTGCATGAACTGAACTCACTTATCACCAAAGGGATGGTGCAAAACCATTCCTGAGAGATCCACCTCCACAATCTAATTATCTCCCACCAGGCCCCACCTCCAACATTGAAAATCACATTTCAACATGAGATTTCAAAGCGACAAACATCCAAACTGTATTGCCTGGTCTTACCACTCCTCCAATCCTCCTTTCCATCTTACCAGCATAAAACATGTACAGTTGCTCCTTATGCTTGGCCTTTATAGCACCTGTACTTTTTTGAACTCTAGTGTAAAGCCAAGTTTCCAAAATCTTTCAGAGCAGGGGTCAGCAAACATTTTCTGTAAAGCCTTTGCAGTCCATGTGGTGTCTTACTACTCAATTCTACCATTGTAGAGCAAATACAACCACAGATAACAAGACTAAACAAATGAGTGTGGCAGTTTTCCAATAAAACTTTATTGATAAAAACAGGCAGTAAAACATATTTGGCCCATGGCCACAGTTTTCTGACCCTTATTTTAGAACATTACCTCTGATTTTGAAACATCCATCATCTATCCAGTCTATAGTGTCTATTCATATAAGGAGTAGTCAAAGTCTACTAAATTATTACACCAACTGGTAAAATCTACTTTCATACTAATTAACTGAGTTCATATATATATAAATGTGGATATCAGTATGTAATTTTAGCAGCTATAATTAAATAATTTTAAAGAAGGCTGAATTTGTTTTCTAGATTTTAAATTCATTTATAACTTTTATGAACTTTAATAAAATATTATATATCCACTACTATTTTAAAAGTTGTTTACACAAGTGAATAATAAACCCTAATGAGACCAGTGCCTGAGTTATTCTCTGGTTCTAACAGAGTTCCTTTGGGAGTTATCTGCTTCAAGCCACTATGGAGCTAAAGCATACTAGAACAGAAGACAAAGTCACTTAGTACCCTCCCAGCAACCATGTCCCCTGAGACTGTCATGGCACCAGGGAAAAATCTGTCTCATATTTGTTTAGCATTCTACATTAATTTCAACAACCAATACCGTAAAAACACAGCTAAGCATTCTGGAGATATTTCTTGATAAACTACTATGTGCCAGGTACTGTATATGTAGATGAAACTAGGACAGGTTAAGCAGCTGGTCCAAGTTACAGAGCTTTAGTGTCTGCCTCTAAAGCACAGCTGAATCATTATGCAATGACTTCTCTTCATGCAGTATTTTCTATGTATTTATTCCTTCTCATACACCAAAAGAAGAAATATTTAACTTAGTGCTTGGTGCAAGGTTGATGATCAATAAATGCTTCCTGAATAAGAAAAAGTCTTCTCTAACCAAAATTTGGCCCTCTTCCCAGTAATCCCGTCTTAGTTAAAAGCATCACCATTCACTCGATTTATCCAGGCTAAAAACTGAAGAGTCATCTATTATTTATTTTCCTCACTCTTAAGCTCTTCATCCAGTTGGTCACTGTGATGCTTAATTTTATGTGTCAGTTGGGATGGGTCACAGTCCTTAGATATTTGGTCAAATACTATTCTGGATGTTTCTATGAGGGTGTTTTTTGGATGAGACTGACATTTAAATTGGTGGGCTTTTAGTAAAGTAGATTACTTTCTCTAATATGGGTGGGCCCCATTTAATCAGTTTAAAGCCTTAATAGAACAACAGACTGAACTCCCGAGGGAAAAGTAGAAATTCTGCCAGCTGACTGGGTTCAGGTTTGAATTGCAACATCAGCTCTTCCTTGGGTGTCCAGTTTGTTAGCCTACCCTGCTAATTTTGGACTTGCCATCCTCCATAATCAAGTAAACCAATTCACATGCATGCACGCACACACGCACAACCACACACACACACACACACACACACACACACACACACACACACATTCTATTTGTTCTGCGTCTCTGGAAAACCCTGACCAACATGGTCATTAAGTTTTATAAATTCTTTCTCTGACCATCCTCAATTCCCTGCATTGGCTCAAGTCCCAGTCTTTTGCAGTAGCCTTATAATTAGTCTTTCTGCTCCTAGCTTCTCTAATTCTCAAACTGGAATTAGGTCAGTGGCTCCCAAATGCCTGCAGAATCAAATTCAGACTCCTTGGCATGACGCGCAAGGACACTCACAATTTGGAACCAGATTTCCTACCCAGTTCCATCTCCCACCCCTAGTCCATTCCAGTCAGCATTCCAGGAACTGTCCCACTCTTTCATACCTCTGGGTCATGCTGTGTGTGTTGTGAAATGTTATTCTGAAAATGTGAGCAAGAGTTCCAGTTATTACATACACAATCAAATAGGAGATTTTTGGCCCCGACTCCTTACTTGGCACTCAGTTGCCTAATCAGTGACTTTAGTCAGTGACTTTTGTGAGTTAAAAGCAAGAAAAGAGTTCAGCCTTCCCTAAGAATTCTTTCCTTATCTCTGTGGATCATATAAATCCATATGTGCCCTGTAAACTGTGTTGACACAATGAAAGAAAAACCAGTGGAAGGTGAAACAATAAATCAGCTACAGTCAACACATTGCCAAGCCACTGTTCTGACTGCTTTTTCATTCACCTGATGCTTTTCACTTAACTGACACAATATCCCAGTTATGTTTTCATCGGGTAGCCACACCTTTAGCAAATAAATGATGTTAGACAGGGGCCCATAAAACTTCCAGCATAATTTTAAAGTCTTTTGTTTCATGTTGTATTGAATCAGACTGATTTCTGACTACCTGTCATGTATGTTTCCTTTGTTCATTAGAATGTAAGATTAGAATTACTTTGAAATTCCCTTTGGTGAATTGTTATGCGATGTGAAATGTTATCAAAAGGTCACTGAAGTACATGTACCAGTAGCTTTCAAAATTAACAGACAGCATGGCCAATTCTACATCTGGAAAATGGCCCAGTCAGGAATGCAGATATAATACTGCCAATATTCATTCATTCAGCAAAGGAAATTTACTTCCTCTCTACTGTGCTAAGTCTGGGAATATTAAAATGAATATAATACACTCTCTATCCTAAGGAGTTCAGAGGAAGAAGACAGCCAGATTAACAAACCATAACTTTGTGTATTATAAATAATGCTTGAAGATTTAAGAATAAGGTCTATGTTCACTTAGGGAGTGGTCAAGACACGATCCACCAAAAAAAAAAAAAAAAACCCTTCTGTGTGTGTGTGTGTGACGGGGTCTCACTCTGTCACCCAAGGTGGCGTACGGTGGAGAGAGCTCAGCTCACTGCAACCTCCGCCTCCCATGCTCAAGTGATCCTCCTACCTCAGCCTCCTGAGTAGCTGGGATCACAGGTATGTGCCACTACACCTGGCTAATTTTTTGTACTTTTGTGCCAAAAGTACAAAAGGAGGAGTTTACCCACACTGTCCAGGCTGGTCTCAAACTCTTGAGCTCAAAAGATTCACCAGCCTCGACCTCCCAAAGTACTGGGATTTTATAGGCTGTGCCACCACACTCAGCTCTGATTTTTGAGCTGAATCAAATGGTGTCACCTGATAGAAAATCTGGCTTGCTTTAGAGAAGTGATTCATAAAATGTGGTCTCCTGGCCAACATCTTCAGCACTGCACGGAAACTTGTTAGAGATGCAGACTCAGGCCAATTCAGGCCTCTTAAATCAGATGTTCTGGGGATGTGTTTTAGCAGCTCTCTTCATCATTGTGATGCACCCTTAACTTTGAGGGTCACCAATTTCAAGAAAGATGCACAGCCCAACACAGTTGCTATCTAAGGAGTGGGCTTTTGGGGACAAGTAGTTGAAGAGGGCCACAAAAGATGAGGACTGTAGACTGACAGAGTGTAAAGAAGCCTAAATACCTTGCTTAAAAGTTAAGACTATCCTCTAGATCATGGGAGTACATTAAAGTGTTGTAACTAGGAAATATAATGATTAGATATGTAATTTTGGAAAAATAAGTGGGGCAGCAATTTAAGACACAAATAAATTCAAGGTATGTAAGTAGTGAGGGACATAGAAGACTGTTATAAAAGTCCAAGCCAATGGTGCTTGGGGCCTGAGTTAAGTAGCCAGTGGCAATGAGAATGAAGAAGGAAGGATGGATTTGAGAGGCTTTCAGAATGTAGAATTACTAGTACTATTTTTGACTGAATAGATGTAGATCTTAGAGGGCAGGAAAAGAATGATCTCCTTAATTGTCTGGTGCATTCTTTCTCAAACTGAATGTCCAAACCAGTTTTAAATGGAGTGAAGAAGAGATGAAACTTTGCAAGTTAGTAAGTGAAGTGAGAGATGGAAGGAAACTTGAGTGAGAGGTAAGCTTAGGTTTAAGTAGCTTGAGGTATCTGTTAAAATATCCATAGCAGAGATAAAATAAAATATGTTGCTGTGTCTGTTGGGTGTTGTTTTTTTAAATCTTGCTCTCTTGCAATTTCCTGTTGGACTTCAGGAGTACCCCAATAAAAAAGTGAGTACATATTCCGTATAAATGTCAATTCACAATACAATTCCAGATAAGCATTTGGCTGTTTGTATTACCAATTTACTTGATGGATCTCTTTGGAAACTACTACAGTAAATCACAACCCTGCTCTCTAAACTTTATATCATAATTTTACTCAGCTGGGAATTGTGTGGACAGGAAGATTACTGATATAATTACTTGGAACTCCTTTAAATATTTGTATGGGGTCGTTGATTCTGAAGACTTTTAAAAATACTTCTGGATAGTTTACTAAAATATTCAATTACAGAAAAAATGGGGAGAACATTCCTTAGCATCTGTCTTGTTCATCTTCCTTTGAATCAGGAAATCAATTTCTTTTGTCCACATATGTATTCTCTGGATTCACACAATTCAGCAAGTTGGACATAGAACGGGGAACCAATCACTTCAGCCACTTTGAAGGTCTTTCTGGAAGCCCATGTTGCCAAACTGACTGATGTACCTACATATCTGTCTTGTGCAAGGATCTGAACTTTTCCTCTTCCCTGTCCACCTCCAACATTTACCTACTGGAAGAGGGTGGTAAAACCAAACTCCCCTGAAATCCTAGTCCCTGCTCTCACAGTCAACAGAATACAAAGGGACCCAAAAGACTCACTGTCCCCTCAAAGCAGCACTGAACCAGAGGTAGTTGACATGTCAAATTTAGTGACTACCCCATGGCGACATAGAAAAGAGGAGAGTGTTTTCTCTAATTTGAGCTACAATGCTAGAGTGCTGATTAAGATTACTGAGTGGAATTAGCATTAACTCTGTTAGCTATTATCTGCATGACCTTGGGCAAGTTACTTAGCCTTGCTTTTAATGAAAAAAAAATTTACCCACAAAACTGTGGGAATGAAAGGAGCTAAAGCAGGTAAACCATTTTGTATTGACTTCATATAGTCATTATTATTCTTAGGCTAGTCATTGTTCTGGTCTTCCTATTTTTGATACTGAAGGCTCCAAAATTATGGCCTTACATGCTAGACAGGAACCTGCAATCTGAATTTAAAATGTATTATAAAGAGTCATTTCTTAAAAGAGACATATAGAATTGTATCAACCCGTATATTTTATCATTATCCTAGTTTATTAGCTCTACCGTAATATTCCTGATTCACTTGAATAATGGCATTCAACATCATGACCCGCACTGTTTGTGTTTGCTATTATTTACCTCATTTTAATGATGGATTTGTAGACTATCTATACAATAGGATGGAAAAATTACAAGCAGACAATTTTAAATGCTTAAAATCCATTAAAAACACATACATTGGATATTCACTAGTGCTTGGCATTATTTTTTTCTAATATTTATATAGAGTTTTTCAGTGTTCTCCTACCAAATACATCATTTGACTCTCATAACACTCTGGCAGGAAAAACTTACTCCAAAACTTTCTTTTCCTTTTACCACAGATTGAAAAATCTGGTATGTATTACTCTTATATTTTAGTGACTTGGGTTCTGCTAATTACTACAAACAGTCTCAATTTCTTAGAGTTTTAATCCATATTACAAAAATTGTCCAAATCATTGTTATTATCAATGGATAAGTCAGCCTAATAGTCTTTCAGAATAGGAATGTTTGAAGGAGGTCTGTGTCTCATATTTGAATATGAAGCTTTTGTTATTGTTCTCCCACAGTGTTCTAAAACATCCTCCCTAACACTTCCTAGAAGATAATGATACGGTTTCCTTGAGCTGGACCTACGAAACATTTGCTCAGATTTTTTGTGGGGTCAGGATGTAATAATTCATATTTTAAAAAATCTTTTCAAATTATTCTGCTATACAGATGATTGCGTTGATCCAGAACATAACCAGCAGTTCTCTCCATTCTGCTTCAAGTTAAAGTTGGTTCCTTGGTCTTCAGCTGTACACAACCTATTTTTGGCTCTTCTTTCTTGAAATTAACCTACTTCTCCTTAAGGAGAAACCCTTTTAATATGGCTGTTAGAAAAGAACCCTCAAGTATATAACCTTATAGAACACGATGCTCCAAATTGCCACTTTCCATTTTGTAAATATAAATATCATTAAATCAAAAGCTTTAAAGCTGTATACTAAACCCTCTTCCTCTACGATAATAACTATTCTCTTTTCTTGTCTTACATTTGTTCTTGAATTTTAGACCTCAGACATTATTTTTATGGGGGAAATTCTTAAATGGAAGTTTGTCAGCACTTAAAGATAGATGTATTTTTCTGCTCTCGTATGATCCATTTAAACTTACCATCAAAGTGAACTATGGACTCATTTTGAGAAGAAAATATATCCCATAGACCATAATTCCCCAAGACCTTTATTTATTTGATTTCTGCTCCCTGGGATCATGGCCTCATGACATGAAATTCTCAGTTCTGTGAGCCTCCCAGGGAATAGCATTCATAAAAATCATTTCACAGCAGAACTTCAATGCCAACCCAACAATAAAATATTCCAGCACATTCTCACACTGAAGGCAGCCACGGGCAGCCACTGCTCCATTCTTTTTACAGTAAAAAGACACCTTTTGGTAAAGACATCAAAGCCATCTCCACAACAGACCACACAGAAACCTCCTTTTAATAGAGGTGTCCTTGGATATAAAACTCCAATATAAGATAATTAGAACTTTACTAATTCTATCTACTAGAGATTTAAGGGTACTATCAACACAGAAATCCCCACAATTACTTTTTTAAAAAAATTAAGAAGTAATTTTGAATATAAAACTGGAGGCAATTCACATCCATCATATGAAGTGAATCTTCAAAGCACCTGGATTCTTCACTCTATCTCTCAAAGCAAACCATAAAATCATCCCTCTTGTCTCTGGAAGGGAGGAAAACTCCTCCACTTCACATCTTCTCTGCTGAGTTTCTTTCTACTATGGATTTTCTGTACCTCACATCCCTCTAATTCCTCCCTCTCCCAGGATCCTACCTCTTATTCCCCTTAGCTTTGAATGTGTTATCTTTAAATCGTTCATCAGATGTCATCAAGTTCCACTTTCATTGTGACAGCAAGGAAAAGCTGTTCTGACCTAGGGAGGAGCCTCTACAAGATAACCAGATTTTTGCAAATAGATCTCCTCTCTAAGTATTACCAGAGTTCTTTTCTCTAACCTCACAATGTTGAGTGCCCTCTGAGTTTGCTTTGTTTTGTTTACTTGAGAGGCAGAAGGCTGTACATTTAATAACACTTTTGCCCTAACGTTTGCACACATAGCCTGAATTTACTGGATAATTTCCAGCAAATTAGTAAATTATTCAACTTGTTATTTATTCTGTCGTTATCTAGTGATAGTCACAAATAGAAAAAAAACAACAACCGATTGAACATTTTGCTGTATTTGAAGGGATTGCTAGGAAAGCTAAACTTATAAATTAAGGTGAATGAGGGCTTTATCGCATATATAACTTTAAGCTATATTAAGTAGCTATAGTATAGTGAAAAGACAGATATACTGTACATTATAGTCCCTGTTCTTACACTAACTGATAAATTTTGACACACAACAAATGCTGTCTAGGCAGTGGTTTCCTTATCTGCAAAATGAACACGTTTGAGTAATAGTCTCTGTGGAATTTATAGATCCAGCATTCCGATTTGAAACTCAAAAAATAATTTGTCATTATGATTTCTCTTAATATCTCCTTTTTACTCTAAAGCTAATCAATTTTTTCTTCCTCTCTGACCATTCAAGTATGACCCGAATCTTCACATACTAATAAATCAAATCTAAACTCAATTCCAAAGGTTTGATTTCATCCATTTCTGCATAGGATCTGCCAATTGATTTTTTATAATCTTTTAGCTCTCCAAGTATATTTGCAAAAGAATGGGTAAATTGGACGTACATTCATTCAATCATTTAAGAACACTTACTGACTCCTAGTATCTTTTATTTCTATTTTCCTCCCTGAAACATTTCAAAGTAAATTGTGGCCATTACGATGCTTCCCTTCAGAATATTTTGGCAGGCATTGCTGAAGAAGGACATCTCACAGTATAATCACAACACTATGATCATATAAAAAAGAAGCAATAATTCAAAAATATCTTCTAATATACAGAACACATTTGAATTTCTCCTGCTAGTTCAAAAGTGACTTTCATAGGTGTTTTGTTTTTTAATCTAGGATCCAATCAAGGTTCACAAATTACATTTGGTTGTTATGTCTTGTCATTGTCTTTTACTTTAGGACAACAGTTAGTAAGTAAACTGTGGCCCACAGACCAATCCTGCATGGCCTGTTCTTATATTTCAAGCTAAGAAGGATCTTTACATTTCTTAAGAGTTGTAAAGCCAAACTACAAGGACAAAAACAAAGAAGAAAGAAAGAAAAGAAAGAAAGAAAGGAGAATATACAACAGAGACTTCTATGTGACCCACAAAGCATGAAACATTTGCTATCTGCCCTTTACAGAAAAAGTTTACTGACTTCTGATCTATAACACTGCCTTTACCTTCTGTGCTTTTAGAACAGTTTTGGAAGATTCCAGGCAGTTATCGTAAAGAATATATCACACACTTTGGATTAGTTTCATGTATTCCTCATGATGAGACTCAGGTTAAAAATTTTTGCCTGGATCATTACAGAATTAGATTGTGTTCTTTGTATTACATTATCTCAAGAGGCACATATGTCAGGCTGTCCCATGATGGTAGCGCAAAGTTTGACCATTTTGTTCAGCGGGTCACTGCCAGATGTCTCTATGACAAGGTAAAATTTTCTCTTTGTAGTTAATAAGTAATTGACAAATGATACTTGAGATTGCATGACTATCTTATTCCTCAGTAATATTCATCCAATAGTATTATTATCTATTGATAGTCTTTGCCTGAATTACTTATTACACTGGGGTCATATAAAATGGTGACTTTCTAATTCTATCCTTTATTTTAGATTTATTTTCTGGCATGCATCTGTATAGAAAAATCCTTTCCCTTCTCTCTCTCTCTCTCTTTCACTATGATTTCTTGGGATTTTAATCCATTGTTGTTAATATTATCATCTAAATGCCAAATTGTATATCATTTTCCTCGTGGAAGCCTTCAAGCTAGCCTTTTTATTCTTTTGACTCAGCCCCATTTGGATTTGCTCACTTCCTTGATTTGTTGCACATGGTGTCTGAGGCTTACCATGTACATTCCCTGCCCCTGGAAGAATCCACCTTTCCCCAAAAATCCTGGTTCCTTTAGTAGACACTGCTATTTAGTAATGAAGATCTGGGGGTTTTGTTGTTGCTGTTTTGTTTTGAGACGGAGTCTCGCTCTGTTGCCCAGGCTGGAATGCAGTGGCACGATCTTGGCTCACTGCAACCTCCGCCTCCCGGGTTCAAGCAATTCTCCTACCTCAGCCTCCCAAGCAGCTGAGACTACAGGCACGCACCGCCACGCCCGGCTAATTTTTTGTATTTTAATAAAGACGGGACTTCACCGTGTTGCCTAGGCTGGTCGCAAACTCCTGAGCTCAGGCCATCCACCCACCTCGGCCTCCCAAAGTGCTGGGATTACAGACATAAGCCACTGCTCCTGGCCCAAGATCTGGGTTCTAAGTGTGCTCATGGCTACTTGGGTATAACTGACTCCAGGCATTTAAGTAGACAGAACTGCATCAGGGTGGAAAGCTAGGAGGTAGGGGAATATGTTCCTAAATTTCAAGCAAAGAAGCAAATGGTATAAAACTTTAAAATTACTATAAAATGTTTAAATCAGAAGTTTATAAGTACTCACATAGATGCCTCTAATTCAAGTCTACCACCACAGATTCTGCTTCACATTCCCTGTTTTATATGTGTTTCTCTCTGCTTCCACAGCAGACACTCTGGTTTCCAGCAACATTAACGTATTTACACATTGCACCAGTGCAACATAAACACCATTAATAATAGCTAAACTACAAGGTAAGGTGCAAGATTTGATTGTGTGGTTCTTGTCCTATGGTCATACTTCACTAAGGATTTATGTAATATTATAGGAAAAGTAACTTAAATGCATCATTTTCCCTGTGTGTTTACAGAATAACTTGATATACAATTAGGTCCATTTCTTAGTATTTGTAATCAAAGAGTTTATGTTTTCACCATTTTCATAAATTTAATATTTGAATACTTCACACTTTTATGTGATTCAAAAGTCAAACCCATATAAAAATGTTTTTTCAAAAAAAAAAATGCCAGTGAAAATCTCAATTTCTCTATTTCCACTGGTATCTCAATTCCCCCAGTATCTATTCTTTTGGCAATACAACACCAACTTGATTATTGTAGCTTTCTAGTAAGACTGGAAGTCAATTAGTGTTAGTCCTCTGACTTTGTTCCTCTCCTTCATTATCGATTTGGTTATTTTGGGTCTTTTGCCTCTCCATATAAAGTTTAGAATCAGTTTGATTATTTCTAAAAAATAATTTGTTGTGATTTTGATTGTGATTACACTGAATCTGTAGATCAAGTTGGGAAGACTGGCATCCTGACAATATTAAATCTTTCTCTCCATGAACATGGAATCCTTGATACCTTTCAGAGAGTTTTATTGTTTCCTTCAAATAGAATTTGTACATATTGGGTTATACCAAAGTATGTTATTTTGGGGGGGTGTTGTAAATGGTAATGTATTTTTAATTTTGAATTTCCTTTAGTTTATTGCTGGTATATAGAAAAGCAATTGTCTCTTGTATATTAACCCTATATCCTGCAGCCTTGTTAGAATTACTTATTCATTCCAGAAGAGATTTTTGGTTTCGTTTTGGATTTAGGGGTTGTTGTTGTTGTTGTTGTATCTTTTGGATTATCTCCATAGACGAATGTTATCTGTAAACAAAGATAGATTTACTTATTCCATTACAATCTATATGTCTTTTTTTCACTTTCTTTTCTTATTGCATTAGCTAGGAATTTCCAGTACAATGTTGAAAAGCAGTGGTGAGAGGGGGCCTTCTCAACTTGTTCGTGATATTAGAGGGAAAGCATTGAGTTTCTCACCTTTAAGCATGTTAGCTGTAGGTGGTTTTTTGTAGGTGTTATTCAGTTGAGGAAATTCTCTCTATTCCTAATTTGGTAAGAGATTATATCATAAAGGATATTGAACTTTGTCAAATAATTTTTCTGCATCTGTTGATAGGTTCATATAATCTTTCTTCTTTGACCTCTTGATGTGATTAATCTATGTTAATTGATTTTTGAATGTTGAATCAGCCTTGCATACTTGGAATAAATCGCACTTGATTGGGGTGTATAATTTTTTTTTTCACCTTGGTGGGTTCAGTTTGCTAATATTTTGTTGAGAATTTTGTATCTATGTACACGAAAGATATTGGTCTGTAGGGTTATTTTCTCTTTTTTTAATTAAAAGTTTGTTTTATTTTATTTTATTTTATTTTACTTTACATTCTGGGATACATGTGCAGAACATGCAGGTTTGTTACATAGGGATACATGTGCCATGGTGGTTTGCTGCACCTACCAAACCATCATCTAGGTTTTAAGCTCTGCATGAATTGGGTATTTGTTCTAATGCTCTCCCCCACTTCCCTCCAACTCCCCGACAGGACCTAGTATGTGTTGTTCCCCTCCCTGAGTCCATGTGTTCTTATCGTTCAACTCCCAATTATGAGTGAGAACATGCAGTGTTTGGTTTTCTGTTCTTGCGTTAGTATGCTGAGGATGATGGCTTCCAGCTTCATCCATGTCCCTGCAAAGGACATGAACTCATCCTTTTTTATGGCTGTGTAGTATCATAAGGCATATATGTATCACATTTTCTTTATCCCTCTATCATTGATGGGCATTTGGTTTGGTTCCGTATCTTTGCTATTGTAAATAGTGCTGCAATAAACATACATGTGCATGTGTCCTTAGAATGATCTATATTTCTTTGGGTATATACTCAGTAATGGGATTGCTGGGTCAAGGTATTTCTGGTTCGAGATCCTTGAGGAGTCACCACGCTGTCTTCCACAATGGTTGAACTAATTTACATTCCCCAAAACAGTGTAAAAGCATTCCTATTTCTCCACAGCCTCACCAGCATCTATTGTTTCTTAACTTTTTAATAATCGTCATTCTGACTGGCATGAGATGGTGTCTCATAGTGGTTTTGATTTGCATTTCTCTAATGACCAGTGATGATGAGCTTTTTTTCGTATGTTTGTTGGCCACATAAATGTCTTCTTTTGTTCATATCCTGTGCCCACTTTTTGATGGTTTTTTTCTTGTAAATTTGTTTAACTTCCCTGTAAATTCTGGATATTAGACCTTTGTCAGATGAGTAGATTGCAAAACTTTTCTCCCATTCTGTAGGTTGCCTGTTCACTCTGACGATAGTTTCTTTTACTGTGCAGAAGCTCTTTAGTTTAATTAGAACCCATTTGTCAATTTTGGCTTTTGTTGCAATTGCTTTTGGTGTTTTCGTCATGAAGTCTTTGCCCATGCCTATGTCCTGAATGGTATTGCCTAGGTTTTCTTGAGGGTTTTTATGGTTTTGGGTTTTACATTTAAGTCTTTAATCCATCTTGAGGTATTTTGGTATGAAGAGTATGGAAGGGGTCCAGTTTCAGATTTCTGCATATGGCTAGCCAGTTTTCCCAGAACCAATTATTAAATGGGGAATCCTTTCCCCATTGCTTGTTTTTGTCGGGTTTGTTGAAGATCAGATGGTTGTAGATGTGTGGTGGTATTTCGGAGGTGCCTGTTCTGTTCCATTGGTCTATTATGTCTGTTTTGGTACCGGTACCATGCAGTTTTGGTTACTGTAGCCTTGCAATATAGTTTGAAGTTAGGTAGCGTGATGCTTCCAGCTTTGTTCATTTTGCTTAGCACTGTCTTGGCTATATGGGCTCTTTTATGATTCCATATGAAATTTAAAGTAGTTTTTTCTAATTCTGTGAAGAATGTCAGTGGTAGCTTGATGGAAATTCTTCCTGTCCAAGAGGATGGAATGTTTTCCCATTTGTTTGTGTCCTCTCTTATTTCCTTGAGCAGTGGTTTGTAGTTCTCCTTGAAGTGGTCCTTCGCATCTCTTGTTAGCTGTATTCCTGGGTATTTTATTCTCTTTGTAACAATTGTGAATGGGAGTTCATTCATGATTTGGCTGTCTGCTTGTCTTGTTGGTGTACAGGAATGCTTGTGATTTTTGCACATTGATTTTGTATCCTGAGACTATGCTGAAGTTGCTTATCAGCTTAAGGAGTTTTGGCAGTGACACGATGGGGATATCTATATATACAATCATGTCATCTGCAAACAGAGACAATTTGACTTCTTCTATTCCTATTTGAATATGCTGATTTTCTTTCTTTCTCTTGCCTGACTGCCTTGGTGAGAACTTTCAATATTATGTTGAATAGGAGTGGTGAGAGAGGGCATGTCTTGAGCTGGTTTTCAAAGGGAATGCTTCCAGCTTTTGCTCATTCAGTATGATATTGGCTATGGGTTTGTCATAAATAGCTCTTACTATTTTGAGATATGTTCTATCAATACCTAATTTATTGAGGGTATTTAACATAAAGAGATGTTGAATTTTATCAAAGGCTTTTTCTGCATCTTTGGAGAAAATCATGTGGTTTTTGTCATCAGTTCTGTTATGACTGATGTTATGTGTTATGTTTATTGATTTGTGTATGTTGAATCAGCCTTGCATCCCAGGGATGAAGCCAACTTGATCGTGTTGGATAACCTTTTTGATGTGCTGCTGGATTTGGTTTGGCAGTGTTTTATTGAGGATTGTTGCACCACTGTTCATTGAGGATATTGGCCTGAAGTTTTCTTTTTTTGTTGTGTCTCTAACAGGTTTTGGTATCAGAATGATGCAGGCCTCATAAAATGAGTTAGGGAGGAGTCCCTACTTTTCAATTGTTGGGAATAGTTTCAGAAGGAATGGTACCAGCTCCTCTTTGTACCTCTGGTAGAATTCGGCTGTGAATCCATCTATCTGGTCCTGAGTTTTTTTTTTTTTTTTGGTTGGTAGGCTATTAATTACTGTCTTAATTCTAGAACTTGTTATTTGTCAATTCAGGGATTCAACTTTTTCCTGGTTTAGTCTTGGGAGGATGTATGTGTCCAGGAATTTACCCATTTCTTCTAGATTTTCTAGTTTATCTGTGTAAGGGTGTTTGTAGTATTCTGCTTTGGTAGTTTGTGTTTCTGTGGGGTCAGTGGTGATATCTTCTTTATCATTTTTTATTATCTATTTGATTCTTCTCTCCTTTCTTCTTTATTAGTCTAGCTAGCAGTCTATCTATTTTGTTAATTTCTTCGAAAAACCAGCTCCTGGATTCACTGATTTTTTGAAGGGTTTTGGTGTCTCTATCTCCTTCAATTCTGCTCTGAGTTTAGTTATTTCTTATCTTCTGGTAGCTTTTAGGTTAGTATGCTCTTGCTTCTCTGGTTCTTTTAATTGTGATGTTATAGTGTCAATTTGAAATCTTTCCAGCTTTCTCATGTGGGCATTCAGTGCTATAAATGTCCCTCTTAACACTGCGTTAGCTGTGTCCTAGAGATTCTGGTACATTGTTTCTTTATTCTCATTGGTTTCAAAGAGCATCTTGATTTCTGCCTTAATTTCTTTATTTACCCAGGATTCATTCAGGAGCAGGTTGTTCAATTTCCATGTAGTTGTGTGGTTTTAAGTGAGTTTCTTAACGCTGAGTTCTAATTTGATTGCACTGTGGTCTCAGAGACTGTTTATTATGATTCTGTTCTTTTGCATTTGCTGAGGAGTGTTTTACTTCCAATTGTGTGGTTGATTTTAGACTATGTGCCATGTGACACTGAGAAGAATGTATATTCTGTTGATTTGGGATGGAGAGTTCTGCAGATGTCTCTTAGGTACACTTAATCAAGAGTTAAGTCCTGAATATCTTTGTTAATTTTCTGTCTCATTGATCTAATATTTACAGTGGTGCTAGAGTCTCCCACTGTTATTGTGTGGGAGTCTAAGTCTCTTAATAGGTCTCTAAGAACTTGTTTTATGAATCTGGGTGCTCCTCTATTGGGTGCAGATATATTTAGCATAGTTAGCTCTTCTTGTTTCATTGATTTATTTACCGTTACGTAATGCCCTTCTTTGTCCCTTTTTAAATCTGTGTTGGCTTAAAGTCTGTTTTATCAGAGACTAGGATTGCAAACCCCACTTTTTTTGCTTTCCATTTGCTTGGTAAATTTTCTCCATCCTTTTATTTTGAGCCTATGTGTGTCTTCACATGTGAGATAGGACTCCTGAATACAGCATACCAATGGGTCTTGGCTCTTTATCCAATTTCCCAGTCTCTTAATCTGGGCATTTAGCCCATTTACATTTAAAGTTAATATTGTTATGTGTGAATTTGATCCTGTTATAATGATGCTATCTGGTTATTTTGCACACTAGTTAATGCAATTCCTTCGTAGTATCACTGGTCTTTATATTTTGGTGTGTTTTTACAGTGTCTGGTACCTGTTTTTCCTTTCCATATTTAGTTCTTCCCTCAGGAGCTCTTGCAAGGCAGGCCTGGTGGTGATAAAATCCCTCAGCATTTGCTTATATAGAAAGGATTGTATTTCTGCTTTGCTCATGAAGCCTAATTTGGCTGGATATGAAATTCTGGGTTGAAAATTCTCTGCTTTAACAATGTCAAATATTGGCCCCCTCTCTCTTCTGGCTTGTAGAGTTTCTGCTGAGAGATCCACTGTTAGTCTGATGGACTTCCCTTTATAGGTGACCTCGCCTTACTCTCTGGCTGCCCTTAGCATTTTTTCCTTCATTTTGACCATGGAGAATCTGATGATTATGTGTCTTGGGGTTGATCTTCTCATGGAGTATCTTAGTGGTGTTCCCTGTATTTTCTGAATTTGAATTTGGCCTGTCTTGCTAGGTTGGGAAGTTCTCCTGGATAATATCCTGAAGTGTATTTTCCAGTTTGGTTCCATTCTCATCTTTTTCAGGTACTCCAATCAATCGTAGGTTCAGTCTTTTCACATAGTACCATATTTCTTGGAGGCTTTGTTTGTTCCTTTTCATTCTTTTTTTTCTCTGATCTTGTCTGCATGCCTTATTTCAGCAGGATGGTCTTCAAACTCTGATGTCGTTTCTACTGCTTGATCGATTTGGCTATCGACATTTGTGTATGCTTCACGAAGTTTTTGTACCATATTTTTCAGCTCTATCAGGTCATTTATGTTCCTTTCTAAACTGGTTATTCTGGTTAACAACTCCTGTAGCCTTTTATCAACGTTTTTACCTTCTTTGCATTGGGTTAGAACATGCTCCTTTAGCTCAGAGGAGTTATTACCTACCTCCTGAAACCTACTTCTATCATTTCATCAATCTTACTCTCCCTCCAGTTTCATGCCCTTGCTGGAGAGGAGTTGTGATCATTTGGAGGAGAAAAGACATTCTGGCTTTTGGAATTTTCAGCTTTTTTGTGCTGTTTTTTCCTCATCTTCATGGATTTATCTACTTTTTATCTTTAAGGCTTCATCCCAGAGGGACACTGGCCTGATGCCAGCCAGAGGTCTCCTGTATGAGGTGCCTGTCAATACCTGTTGGGGCGTCTCTCCCAGTCAGGAGGCATGGAGGTGTCAGGAACCCACTTGAGGAAGCAGTCTGTTCCTTAGTAGAGCTGGTGTGCAGTGCTGAGAGAATCCCCCTTTTCAGGATAAGCCACTCTCTTCAGAGCCAGCAGGCAGGAAAGATTAAGTCTGACTGAAGCTGTGACCACAGATGCCCCTCCCACTAGGTGCTCTGTCCCAGGGAGATGAGAGTTTTGTCTGCAAGCCCCTGACTGGAGCTGCTGGGTTTCCTTCAGAGACGTCCTGCCCAGTGAGGAGGAATCTAGAGAGGCAGTCTGGCACAGCTACTTTGCTGCACTGTGCTGAGCTTCACCCAGTCCCAACCTCCCAGTCCCCTTAGCACTGTCAGGGGAAAACCACCTACTAAAGCCACAGTAATGGTGGTCACCCCTTCCCACACCAAACTCAGGTCAACTCCAGACTGCTATGCTAGCAATGAGAATTTCAAACCAGTGGTTCTTAGCTTGTTGGACTCCATGGGAGTGAGACATGTTGAGTAAGACCCCTTGGCTCCCTGGCTTCAGCCCCCTTTCCAAGGGAGTGGATGATTCTCCTGTCTCACTGGAGTTCTGGGTGCTACTCGAGTAAGGAAAAAAAAAACCCTACAGCTCAGTGCCTGCCTAACAGCCACTCAGTTTTATACTTGAAACCCAGGGGCCTGGTGGTGTAGGCTCATGAGGGAATTTCCTGAGCCATGGATTGCAAAACTCCATGAAAAAAGCCTAGTACCCCAGGGCAGGTAGCACAGTCCCTCACTGCTTCCCTTGGCTTGGGGAAGGGGAAGTCCCCCAGCTCTGTGCACTTCCCAGGGTGAAACAATGCCCCACCCTGCTTCTGTTCACTCTCTGTGGGTTGCACACACTGCCTAACCAGTTGCAATGAGATGAACTGGGTACCTCAGTTGGAAATGCAGAAATCATCCACCTTCTGCATTGGTCTTGCTGGGAGCTGCAGACCAGAGATGTTTCTATTCAACCATCTTGGCCCTTCTTCCGGGTTATTTTCTTACAGTGTCTTTGTCTGGTTTTGGAATTAATCTGGATCTTAGAAAGAGTTAGGATATAGTCCCTCTCCTTGTATCTTCTGGAAGACATTATAGATAATTAGGATAATTTCTTCCTTAAAGGTTTCATAGAATATACCACTAAATCCATCTGGACCTTGTGCTTTCTTTGAAAGGTTATTAATTATTGATTCAATTGCTTTAATAGATACAGGCCTACTCAAACTGCCTATTCTTTCTTGTGTGAGTTTTGACAGATTGTGTCTTTCAAGGAATTTGTACATTTCACTTAGGTGCTGAAGTTTATAGACATGGTTATTTATGGTATTCCTTTATAATTACTCTAATGTCCACAGGATCTGGAATGGTGTCCCCTCTTTTATTTCTGATATTAGTAATTTGAGTCTTCCCTCTTTTTTCTTGGCCAGACTAGAGATTTATTGATTTCATTGGTCTTTTCAAAAAACCAGCTTTTGGTTTTGTTGATTTTCTCTATTGATTTTCTGTTTTTAAATTCGTTGATTTTAGCCCATGGTATGCTTTTTTTCCAATGATAATTAATGGATTTTAATATTCTATCCTTTCATTAGGTTAAACGGCTACAAATACATTTTCCATTCTTCTCACTTAATGGATTATTTCTTATTACACATTGTCCATTGTGCACCACAAAGTTTGCAAGAAGCCATTCACAAACATACATGTAGACTAGAAAACACTGTAGTACGTTTACTGGCTTTGTCCAGCCCAGTAGTCTTTAATCCAAACACAGCCATCCTGTGAGAAACAATGATGGTTTTCTTTGCTCTCTTACTCTCTTTCCTCTTCTTGTTCGTCTTTGTTAAGATTTCTCCTACAACTCTGCACTAACCCTAACCCTACACTATTTCCAGGGTCCTGGGATGATGAACTCAGATTTCTCCAGTCCTCTTTTCTGAAAGTGTACTTGGTATTGAGAGTGCAGCTTCTAAAAGACAGAAACATTTTTCTTGTTTTTTTTTTTTTTTTTTTTTTTTTCCTCTCTTTTTGAGATGGAACTTCACTTTTATTGCCCAGGCTAGAGTGCAATGGCACGATATTGTCTCACTGCAACCTCCGCATCCCAGATTCAAGCAATTCTCCTGCTTCAGCCTCCCTAGTAGCTGGTATTATAGGTGCCCACCACCATACTTGGCTGTATTTTTAGTAGAGATGGGGTTTCACCATGTTGGCCAAGCTGGTCTTGAACTCCTGATCGCAGGTGATCTGCTTGCCTCTGCCTCCCAAAGTGCTAGGATTACAGATGTGAGCCACCATGCCCGGCCAGAAATATTTTTCTTAACATTACTAACTGTCTCTAAGAGCATGACTTTGATTATTTGTTATGCCAAATCTTATTTTAACAGAGGGAAGATGTACAGAAGAGAAGACGAAAGGAATAGACATACTGTCCTACTATAGTAACAGTTTTCAAATCTTTCCCTTTCATAATTTCTAGACTTAAGTAGCACAGGTCAACAAAAAAGTATCTATCCCTTTCTTTCCCCCAAAGGACACCTATCCTGAAGATCCAAAATATTTCTTAGCAGTTAGAAGTCTAAAAACTGTGGTGATTGATGGGATCTTTGGCATCTAGATGAGTGTTAGTCTTTAGTCCAGAGAATCTGAAGCAAAGCTGTGTGTACTCCACATCTTTATTTTCGTAGATTCACATTGCAACTATTTTTCTGACAAGAATTCAAGAAAAGGAAGGAAGGAAGGAAGGAAGGAAGGAAGGAAGGAAGGAAGGAAGGAAGGACTGGTCTAGGGTACATGAGTGAAGAAGGCAATTACCCACAGATATTAGTTTGTTGTGTCACAAGGTAAGATGCTAAAACATCATTCACACCATCTATCAATACACCTTTATCAACGAATCCCTTGTGACCTCAAGGGCTTTTCACTCTTAAAAGAAAACTTCTCTTACAGTAAAAGTGCTTCTGGAAGGACTCTATGGCATAGTCAGTATAGTCTTTGGGATATAATGAAAGAGGTATGCTTGTGAGCCTGCTGTGGGAGCACAGAGGAGGGCCATTTAGGATGAAGGTAAAATTAACAATAAGGTTCTGATCATAAGACCAGCTGGTGGCAAAGTGAGGAATAAACAGGTCTTTCATTCTAGTGCTCATTCTTGGGTTCCCAGCTGTCTCCTGGCTCTTATTAAATAGCCATCTTTAAATAAGAACCTGCAGAAAGAGACTTTAGCATTGACCCACTGTGATATGGGATAGGGGAAGAAAGGTAAGGTTATCAAAGCTTGACTTTGCCAACTCTGTGGTCTGTCCTGGAGCTAACCCTGCTGCTACCATTTTTTGTGCCCCTTCCTTCTCTGATCTAGTTTTTTGTGCTTCCTACCACAACCATCCTCAGACCTATACCACTATAAGCACATGAGGGCAGCGCCTCAATTCCCATTGCTACTCAACATCCATTGCTGTATACAGAATGACTTCCTTCCCCCCATCCCTCCCAACTCCGAGTATTCAAAGGTGCAGAACCAGGGAGAACTTGCCCTATTTCAATGTTCTGAGTGTACACCTGACTGTTTTAGGATAGACACTGAAATCAGCCCTTCTACAGCCTATGTTTCTTTGCTGTGGATTGCATCCCTATAAACTGGCTACCTTAGGAATGTGTTATTAATAAGGAGGGGATGTGCCTCTATAGTTGTACTAAAGCCAGGTCTGCATTTGGTATATGCTCTATGTATTGATTCATATGTGATGTTTGTTTTTCAAAAGCAAGCAGTGAACAACCAAAGTCGATACTTTAAAATGGAGAATAGCTGACTACTTTTCTCAATTTAATTTAGATGCAGTTTTATGAATTAAAATGGCTGAGCAGGTAACATCCTGGCTAGAGAAAAATCCAGTGTACTCTGAGCCCCAGCTAAGCTGAATGACTGACAGTTCCCAAGATTCGTCATCTCCTTGCCTTTGCACACTCTCCTGCACTTAAAATATCCTGCCCCTTTCTTCTTCAAGTAGAAGGAAGGAAGTCAAGTCTCTCAATGTCCCACTGTTTCCCAGAGTGAGAGAAATATCACCCTCTGAACTCCCACATCATTTTTTTCTCTGAACAATTCTTATTTTCACCACTAGATTACTAAACCCTTGAAAGCAGAGCTCAAAGTATTTAGCTCTAAAACCTTTTAATTACAATGAATTTGATTCTATATAAATGCTAAATAGGTACATAAATATACACATGTGCACAAACATTATCTACATTTCAATCCTTCCCATTGGTTCATCACAACAATCTGCAAGAATGCTGATACTTACAACTTTTAGGAAATAAATATAAAACGCAAATAAAATACCCAAGAGAAGTGAAAATAAAGAATGCATAATACTGATTATATGTATCCTTGAGAAAGTAAAACAGTAAAAGAGATTTTTACTAGAAAGCACTACACAAAATAACTTTCCCATATATTACTTTGCAATACCAAACTCATTCACTATTTTTTATTTTAAATATGTACCAAAACCCCTATATTTTTAGAGATTTTGATGAACACACAAAAGAAATAATAAAGTCTGATTTGAGCATTGAGGCAATGTTAACACAGACTTTTGTTAACACACAAAAACTTTTGTGTGTTAACAAAAGTCTGTGTTAACATTGCCTTTAAAAGCCAAGGCAAATTTGGTAAAGAAGTGTCCAGAGAATCTGCCAGCAACAATAACCTCAAGTTCATTGGAAACTTTGAAATTCTATCCATTGTTACACACATTTAGGTGAAATCTCCCTTATTATCAAGAATCTACAAAAGGTGAAATGGCGTCTTAAAGAAATATAGGATTCACAAAAGGCAGGTTATTGGTTCACGTTTTGTAAGCGTGACATAACACTATCTGCCTTTTCTGATGCAAACGATAGGAAATATTAAAATAATAAAACACACTCCTATCTCTGAGGATTTGAAATTGGGTGAGATATAAAGGCATGCCCTCATCACATGATAATATGGTTCCCCAAGGCCACAGAGGAGATCTGATCAATGTGTTTTCCAGAATACAATGGAAAGAGTGTTTAATCCTAAAAGAAGAAAGAGACTGTTGTGAGAGAGTAGGTGACTTTTGGAGTATAAGCAGGAGATGTTTGCCCATGAGATAATGCAGAGAGGATAACAAACTTCAAGGTCAAGTTTGCAGCATAGGCAAAAGCAAGAAGTGTGCATGTAAACCCCTGGCACATTCTATAAACTGCTAAAAATCCAGGTGGTAAGGACCCAAGCTTTGTGGGATCAGAATGAAGTGTTTGATCTGACTGTAAGGTTAACTCTACTTATTTACTTACCGGGGGAAGAAAAACAAAATTAAGAGACAGAAATTTAAAAATCTGTTAAAATCCTCCCTGGGTTAACAGAGAGGTTCTATAATTCAGAGAGGTTTGCAGTTCATCAACTACAGTTTATCGCCTTGAGAAAGTAAGAAACACGTTGAGTATGTGTTTTCACAAGCTGCCGCTTTCTATATTCAATGTGATTTTCCAAATGGGGAGATATATTTTTCACAAAGAACAGGTTTCAGGAACAAAATCTTTTTAGCAAAGAAAACATTTTCAAAGTTACCATTTCACCAAACTCCCTAGGCAAATGAATATATACACCTACCTCTTAACCTCACAGTTTCCTTAGAAATGTCCAGTTGAAAGGACTTAACAGTTGTGGGAATGCCCAGTTAACAACACTGGTTCTCACTCACCCATTGGTAGGCTTTGCTTGTGTCCCCACCCAAATCTCATCTTGAATTGCAGCTCCCATAATTCCCACGTTTATGGGAGGGGTCTGGTGAGAGATAATTGAATCATGGGGGCAGTTTCACTCATACTGTTCTCATGGTAGTGAATAAGTCTCACAAGGTCTGATGGTTCTATAAGGGGTTTCCCTTTTCGCTTCACTCTCATTCTTCTCCTGCCTGCCGCCATGTAAGATGTGACTTGCTCCTCCTTGCCTTCCACCATGATTGTGAGGCCTCCCCAGCCACGTGGAACTGTAAGTCGATTAAACCTCTTTCCTTTATAATTACCCAGTCTCGGGTATGTCTTCATTAGCAGTGTAAGAACAGACTAATACACACACAGAGCTAAGAAGCCAGTCCAGCACTTAGGAGTCCAAGTGCTATACAGGCTATTGTTAAGGTGACTGTTAGAAGCAAACCTCCACAGGGGAACTGCCATATAACTCTCTGTGGAGCAATAACAAGAGCACTCTCTCCTCTTCCCAGTAGTCTTGCTCCAGTCCTTCCTTTTGTCCTCCACTCTCAATTTTTCTCTTCCAGAATGTCTCTCCTAATGAACCTGATCCAACTGGATATCCCTCAATTATCCATCTGGAGCTACTTACCAGCACTGTTTGCTTCATCTCAGCTTTTCTGTCATTTTCATGCATTTATATTGTGTCTCCCAACTGGACCCTAAGTATTTCTGCATCTTACCTTGGCCTTTCCTGTTCACACAGTGAGCATCCAATAAATTCTCTCCATTGTCTGTTTCATGAGCTGACTATCTTATAAGACAGACCTAAGAAATAAAGGAGTCTAGGGATTTCAGAAAAATGTATCATAATAAAAAAGCTCCAGTAGCTAACAGCTGGAAAAATTGAGCCTGCTAGCAAAAAAAGAATATTGTGGCAACAGAGGGAAGACTAGAAAAGAAAACAAAGTATGATTAAAGAGTAGCCTGAGTAAGAAAGGGGAGGGAGGGACCAATAAAGGCTCACTCTCTGAGAGACTGATCACACCGTCACTATAAGGCTAGGAATCTAATTATTTGTTTTTAGGAATGTTGGACTACAACTTTCAAAACAGTTTCCTTGGAAGACATGTGATAATACCAAGTAACTTTCCTTGACTTTTAAAATATTATAAAAGTGCTTAATGTGCCTTATAAACATTACCAGAATATTTTAAATAAAATGTCACTTTGCCAAGCCACAACTCCTTTTGGCCCCATAACTTACATCAGCACAGCCTGGATTCTGGGAAGCCCCACCAAGATTTTGGTGACAGATTTCCATCACTACAAAACAATGGGGCCAGCCTGAAAATGAGGTGAAGACCAACTCACCCCGAGAGAAAACAAGACAGCTGAGACATGATGAGCTTGGCCCTTATCCTGGACTTTGGTTGCCTGGTGAGCATATGTAACCTGGCATTCAGCTGCATGGAAAGCTCAGGAAAGTTAGAAAGGATATTAATAATGTCCAATGATGGAGAAAAGCATCTCAAGTCCAAACAGCACTGAGATTTCTTTAACATCGTTACTTACCTGCTGTTATATATTGATGAAATGTAATGACAATATTCGTTTATAAGCATATCAATATGTTCAGAACCAAGAAAAACTAATACAGATGGAAAACGTAAAAGTGGATACAAATGGAAAAATAAAGACTGTCTTACCCTGATATGTTGCATGTCTACTCAGAAAAGTTGGACTAAGGTGTTGCTTTGGCAACATGAAAAGTGTAGGAAAGACTTCTCCCCAAACGATCCTCCCTCTCCCTAACCATTTTTTTCCAACAAGAATCTTTGCTTTCTCTTAGGCATTTCTCTTAGGAGAGGAGGTTTAAAGAAGATCAGTAATTTACTTTTCATGCATAGTAAGAGAAATAACAGGAAGCAGAAGATAAATGAGGAAAGGCCCCCAGAGTAAGAAAGAGGGACTGAGAGAATTGAAGTCACTTCATTCGTTATTTGGTCTCAGGGTTTGCCTATGTCACAAAGAAAGAGACAGGAGAAAGCCAGTCCAGAAAAAGACAGATCAAAGAACTTGAAGGCAGACCAGGAGAGAGACTGCTACCAAAGCCATTCTTGAGGAGAGTTTGTTTTTTCTTATTGTTGTTTTTTGTTTTTCTTTCTTTTCCTTAAGAAGAATTATGAACAAATAAATCCTACGTAGGCAGAACTTTCATAAACACTGACTCTCTGTCATGGTATCCTGTTTATTTCCTTCATAGTACTTATTGTAAGTGGCAATTAAGTGATCCATCTCGGCTTTACTTCATTTCCTGTTTCTCTTAGAAAGTATTGCTGAGAAGAGGGACCTTGTCTTTTGAACAAATCACGAGGATGCATCAAATAATATTGTTGAATGACAGAATAAATGAAAATAAGAGTGCTGCAGTGAGTCTAATCAGAATGAGCTGGGGGAGTGTGGCTACAGAGGAGCAGTGGCATTCAGGAGGACCTAGGAACTTCTAGGAGAACAGCTTCAGTTCAGTTGTGTAGGGCCTAAGAGAGATCCTAAACTGGTTCTCAAAGCTGGCTTGCATCATGCACACCATGGAGTTTTTTTTCTTACTGTGTGGAGTCCACATCAGCTCATTACAAAACAGGAGAGCATTGTTCACTCATTTTCCGTGTCAGAACCACACAATTACCTCAGGAATGCTGAGAGGGACGCCTGTGTCACTGTGGACATTTACCACTCACAACTCCCTTCTCCCAGAAATACTTCTTCACAGCCACAGTCCTAGCGGGGGTTAGTAGGGGAGTGTGTGTACCATCCTGGTACTCCTAACCATGATGGCGGAACGTAATCCGAGATGGACTAACCTCAGGACTCCTCACCCTACTGTCTTGTCACCCCTCCAAATCCTTCCAGAGGGTGATGGTAGCTGCTCTACACATGCTAATATGACCCAAGCCAGAAAAATCAGAGTCCTTTCTCAGAATGTTTCAAGTGTTTCATGGAGAAAATAGTGCTTTCCTCTCTGATCACGTTCCAATAAGGATGTGATTCAGAGGCAGCCCATGGCCCTGGCTCCCACCACATAAAAAACACTGAGTTAAGAGGCCGGGCGCAGTGGCTCATGCCTGTAGTCCCAGCTCTTTGGGAGGCCGAGGCAGGCAGATACCTTGCGGTCAGGAGGTTGGCCAATATGGTGAAACCCCATCTCTACTAAAAATACAAAAATTAGCCAGGCATGGTGGCACATGCCTGTAGTCTTAGCTACTTAGGAAGCTGATGCAGGAGAATGGCTTGTACCCGGGAGGCAGAGGTCGCAGTGAGCTGAGATTGCACCACTGCACTCCAGCTTGGGCAACACAGGGAGACTCTGTCTCAAAAAAAAAAAAAAAAGAAAGAAAGAAGAAGAAGAAGTGAAAACTCATAAAGAGGCAGACACATGAGCAGATTTTAGATTTACAAGGCCACTCACGGTCCCTGGCTCAGGTCAAGTCTGGGTTACTGAGTTCTCCCTGTGAGTCTCTGTGTTGCTCCAATATTCTTCCCCTCCCACAAATCCTGTTTTGCTTAAATCAGTTTGAAATGAATTTCTGTCACTTGCACCGAAGAGAACCGTAAAACAGGTAGTAATGTTTCCTTTAAATTTCAAAGTAAACTAGGAAGTGTCTTGGGTAATTATTTTCTCCAGTCTTCAACTGGGAGCTAAGAGTTAATTGTCAACTCAGACGCTGCCCTAGGAATAAAAGTGTTACTTCTCTATATTACCTTTTTCTGCTTACTTTTGTTCTACCTCAGAACAAATAGAGGACCAAACTCACACAAAGAGTAAGAGGAGTGAGAAGATTAATGGCTAAAGACACTGGCTTTCCACATTCCTATATTTACTCATTTAGATAACTGGCTAGATTCTTCAGAATTATACTCTACTGACTGTAACCCTTCACCCACTGAGCTCTGGAGTTTTATTCTGAGGAAATAATTCACCATCAGTAGGTCAAAACACAAAGCAGTGCATTTGTTATACAAGAAAAGAGATTTTGCAAGTGAAACGCATTACAATTTGGTCTTTGTCCTTTTCCTTCCCTCTTTTTAATTTCTTCTCCTTGCTAAGCTTTTGCTGTTTTCCCTTTTGCATGTGTAGAATAGTATATTTCATAGTGCTCACTGTACTCAGGAAGAAAATATTGCAACAAAATGTGCTATTTTAAAATACAAGGAGTAATGTATAAACACTTGAGAACATTTCAGCTGACTTCATAGGTCTAAACACAGCAGTAATGACCTCTGTAAACATGACTTAAGCTTTGAACAGTTATTAAGTGTGGCAAACAGCTATCCCTTTCTCCGGCACTCCCATCCCCCATCCAGCCTCATTATTCCTAACAAAACTCTTTGTACACACAGTATTAAGCAGAAAGCCAGGATAATTGTGGTTCACATAAGCCAGTCATGAGTTCTTGCCTTTTTGCCAATAACTAGTCTAAGGGTGATCCTGTGGTCCAACTCCGGCCTAGATAAGACAGAAGACTGTGAGGTTTTCCAAGATTCTCCCAAAAAGAGGTGAGATTCATACCGAGTTGAGAAGCCTATAGGTATGACTGTAAGAAAGATGTCATAGACTACTACCCAAGGATGGAAGAGCAAACGAATGGAAGGAGCCTGGATCTTCTGGAATTTATGTTAAGTTAGCAACTGTCTTTATGGCCAATACCACTACAATGCAATTATTAGTTATTTATGACTGAATATATCTTAGCTGATACATTATAAAATAGAATTAAAAGTTCATTTACATTCATCAATTTTTATTATGATAGCAAGGGGATAAGTAATAATCGATAAACATTTCAAACATGAAAAAGTCAGGGTTTTTTCACTAGAGTACCATAAACTCTTTGCAGATTACCTCTGGTGTAAGTCAAGACTACACAACTATAGGAAAATAAAACTTGTAAGCGGAACAAAGTAAGAATTTAATTTTACATATGCGAAAGTACACTTGGTCTGGTTTTACTTTATGCATCATTTCTCTCATGTACAACTTTAGCATTTACAGATATGATTAAAAACAGATTAACTGAACAGAATGTGTAATGGTCCTCAGCTGAGTATCAGAAAATTAAAACAGATTTGAAAACTCTTCTGCAAAAACACTCAGGATTTAAATACATTGAATATGTCAGCAATTTTGTACTCTCACAGCAAGAGATAAAAGAAGCAAAGATAAAGGGATGCACAGAATAGGAAAGTCTTTGGGGATATTAAGGCAATTAAGAGCAGTATGGAAGTAATCAAAACTTGGTCGACAGACCAAATAAGACCTTATGAAATAAAACTATGGGCCAACATTTGCAGAATGTTGCATGCCTTCAGATTACATATGTCTACAAAAGAAAGCAAGGGTTAGATTCAACGTGCAGATATGAAACATTAGCAATGGATGAAATACAAAAGGATTTCCAAGGCTTGAGCATAGACAGGCGTGCTAAAGTTTAAATCCTTATATAGCCCCTAGCCAAGTTTGGAGCGTTAAAGCAGTGTTTTTCAATCATTTTATCATGAAATGACAGAATAATGCATGAGTAGAAAATATGCAAAAGTCAAAGAAACTGTGAGCTTAGGTTGTTCATTATGTGAAGTTCTGTTTTAAATCAGTTTGATATATTCAGGAAGTAGGTTTATGTTTTTGTTTTATCAAATTTTTTCTTATATAATAAATGTTAAAAGATATATGTAATAAACACACCCAATATCCTAGCATGAAACATACAGAATGCCTGAATGTGGGCACTGGCTGCTGATTAACAAAACCAAGCAAGACTCTCACATCAGGGGATACTGGGCTTCTCTGGAGACTTCCCTGGGAGAGAAATAAGAGCCACAGACATAGATAAACATGCGGTTTAAACTATCAGTCAATGCAGATCTCATGAAGATGAGAATGCAGCCAACAGATGTGACCCAAACCGCACCAGACAGGGAAATCATAACGAGGCAGACGAAAAGCTATGTCTCTGTCTGGATTATATGTGATGGGTTGGAAACTGACATATTACAATCCAGATTTCACTGCAGCAGCTGTCATGTTGCTGATCCACTTGTGTATTTCTTTCGGCTCACTCAGCCTCCTTTTGTGGTTCTTCAAATGTGGCAGGATCCTAAAAAAAGATTAATTTAATCGTATCAAAGACATTTGAACTTTAAATAATAATGCCACAAAGGAGAGGCAGAGCTGGTGCTTCTGTTGCTAATTTGTTTCATTGCTTCTTACATTTGCTGCTTTCCTACACTCAGGCAAAGCTCCCGTGTTTGTACTGTGGCTCATGATTGTTAATGGACTGTCTAAATGCTTCTCCCCTTCCACTCTAGCATATCAAACTCCCATCTTTTTTCTTTGGCTGAAAACTTTGGGGCCAGATGAAGACTATTGTTTCCAGCAAAGACTAGTTTCTGCTAGTTTTCTCAGAGAGATGTTTCCTTACAGTCCCCCTAATAATTGTGGAAATCCCATTTGGAGCCTAGTAACTATGCCTTATGTGTTTACACAGCAAGCAGAGCCACAGGATGGAGGATCTACTAATTAACCACTTTGAGAGCCTACCCATAAATTGGAAAACAAAACACCTGGAAATTGTAAGGTTATGTGACAAATCACCTTTCCCACCAGTGTTTACAGATGGAAGAAAAAAAGTCTCTGGGTAAGGCAATATTTCAAGTCCAAGGAACATTCCATTACCACGAAGGGCTATTCCAGAAATAAGTTAGCAACAAAGGCCGCTTTGGCTTTGAAGTATTTCAAAATACACTGGACATAAAATTGGAAAGCATCCTATGAGTCAACAATACTTCTAGGAAATAGGAGAGATGGAGACGCCAGCCTTTTTCCTCTTTCCTCAGTCTATGGTGGAACAGACAAGAAAGCTGTTGTGCAATGGATGGAGAAGATATCCAAGGTACAATTATCAATGGAAACTCTTCTTGTCCACTCACTGCACAGTACAAAAGGAAAGGTTTAGTGTGTGCTGAAAGGAACTCAGGCCCAAGGGACTTTTTCAGACTTGATATTCAGTAACTACCACAGAGGACAGACAATTTAAGAGCTGTATCTCCAAAATAAGAGGTTGGGCTAAATGACCTTTACAATCTCATCCTCTGTCAAACAGGTAGGGGCCTGATATCTCTAAAAGTGAGATAAATGGATATTGAGAACAAAAAAGAACCAACCACCTCTCCGTAACATTCTCCTGCCAATTTAGAGCTTGTCATCTTCTTTTTTCCACATCTAAACCTTGAAAGCTCAGGATGCACATTTTGCAGGTGAGAATTAGGAATAGGAAGCTCTTCTGTTTGGGAAAGCACTTGAACAAAGTAAACAGATGAGAAATGAGGACCTATTGAGTGCTGTGAAGTACTAGAATTCACTGTAGATAAATTGTCTTTTGGAAAAGGGGGATTTACACTATAATATCTTTAGGGATACATTATATATATTTTTTTCAGACAAATAAGCGTGGTCCTTTTCTAGTCCACTTGACTCAAACTCCAGAGAATGAGCTGCTGTAGTCTATAGTGTCCTGGTCAAGGGAGATGGAAGGACTGGGTTCCTGGGCCAGACCTGGGAATTAGATTTCCTTAAAAAGGTCAGATATGGTACAGACTGACATGCCAAAAAAGAGCTAATAGTTAGCAAATACATAGCCTTTCTATGTGTCAATACTAACATATGCACATGACATATATGACTTATTTAATCCTCTCAACAATCCTATAAAGAAAGTGCTATTATCATCATCTTGCCCATGTGGATACTGCCCAAGGTCACACAGCTGGCAGTGATTACTGAATGTTACATAACAAATCCCTCAAAACATAGTGTCTTAAATCAATAATAATAATTTATTTATATATTTCATGGTTTCTGTGGGTTAGGTATTCAAGCGCAGCGTGGCTAGGGCATCCTGAGTCAGAATCTCTCATAAGATGTCAGATATCAGCTAGAGCTGTAGCCACTGGAACACTTAACTGGGGCTGGAGGATCAGTGGGTGCTATGTTGGAGCTGCCATGCCCAAGCTAAAAAGTGACAGAGGCGCTACATCACCCCAGACATCTGACTCCACAGTTCCTGCTCTTCACCACTCCACGATGCCACTTCATGGCTGGAGAGATGCCTTTTCCCTGTGGCCAGGGAGGACGGGAGGAGCACAAGAGAGGAAATACTAGGAACTTAGGTATCTTTGGATGAAAAGTTTAAATTTTCTTTCTTTTTCCCCTCGGAACCTTCAAAGTATTATTCAAGGTCCAGTTTTAGGTTGATAATTCCTTTTAATTTGCCTCCAGGAAACCACTTTTGTGTTGGCAACATCATCCCATTGGGAGAACTTAGGCCTGGAGTTCTTTTTTCTTTTCTTTAAATTTTTTTTTTTTTTATGTTTTAGAAACAGAATCTCACTCTGTCTCCCAGGCTAGAGTGCAGTGCCTGAGCTCACTGCAGCCTTCAACTCCTAGGCTCAAGCGATCTTCCAGCTTAGCCAGCCGAGTAGCTGGGGCTACGGGCACACACCACCATGCCCTGCTGGGCCTGGAGTTCTGACTGCTAGACACCCAGGAAACGGTAGAGATCCCATGTGGAGCTTCTCAGAGGTGAGATGAGGAGCCAGGTGGCAGGAAGAAGCAGGGAGAAGCAGGGAAGCAGTTTGGCCTAGCTCCTTGTCCCCCTAGATGTCTAGGGAATAAAGGAGAGGATCGATCTTAAATTTGTATCAAGGATAGCCTGTGACAGACACGGGTTACAAACTAGGACAGCTGGTAGTTATCGATGTGTCTTCTACTGCAAATGCATCAGATTCTAGGCACCAAAAAAAAAAAGGTTCAAATTTGAATGTGAATATGTGAGAATGGTCCCCAAAGAAGCAAAGTCAAAGAAAAAGTGGTGATTCTGATAAACAGCTTTAGATATTAACAAATAACTTATTTCAAAATTTAGAAATTACCAAGTAAAGCTGAAATTTAATCACATTAGCATTCAGTCTTCTCACAATTTGGATATAGTCTTCTCAAGAATTTTATATAGAAATCTGAGCAGGGCTTTCCCCCAAGCCAGACACTGGTAATTCCTGAATAAAAGGCAAAATAGCTAATATACACATGAGAATTTTCCTCAAACTTTCTAGTAAGCAGAGAAATTCAAATTAAAACATAAGAGATTATTTTTCACTTATCACCTTGGCAAAATTTTAAATAATAATACACAGTGTTGGAAAAGGTCTAGGTAATAGAGACACTAACACACTATTAAGAGGTGTGAAATTAGTTCAGCATTCAAGAAGGAAATTTGCTGGTATTTATTACAATTCTGCAATGAAGTGTTATGTTACAGACATACTTCCACTTGTTCCTAAAGAGGCACATATGAGAAAACCCATTATCAAAGAGTGTATGATATCAAAAAATTAGAAACTCAGTTGTTCATCTGTAAAGGCATGGTTAAAAATAATTATGTTATATGCATAGTGTAGAATATTGCCCAGTATTTTAAAGGAGCATAGAAAATCTATATAAACACAGTCATGAAAACTTTTCCAGGTCATACTGTTAACAGAAAAAAAAGCAAGTAGAAAACAGCTTAATCCTATGTATACAAAAATAATTTAAAACTATACACTATGTAGGTATGTATCTATAAATAAATCTATATTAAAAAGTTCAGAAGAATGACTATCTTTATATTTATATGAATACAGGGAAGAGAATATACAGGTAGAGAAGAGGCTGCTAAAAAGAAAATTACATACTTTTCATCAAGAACTTATTCATGTATTACTTGTGTAAAAAAATAGAGAATGTTTTCTATTCACTGAACTATTCTCGATCAAGTACCTAGTGCACAAAACCATTTCATAAGAACACACAATATCACCCTTGTTGCAATCACATTCTCAGAAAATCAAGCCTTGTTTGCCTGAAACTCTAAGCAATAGTGGACCAGGTGTTTGAAAAAATGAGGAGAAATAAACCCATCTATCTCTGCTGTCTGCTTTTAGTTTTTAGCATGACCTTCTTATGGTTTCTGTCTTGGTATCCTTTTTACGATCATTGCTTCCCCCCAAACTCATGTAAAAGGTCTGAAACATAAACCATCAGTTCAACTGGAAAATTGGATATGAAAGGATGGCTTCATGAAAGGCCAGTTTCCACATTTAAGGCAAACTTACTTTTCCAGGTGAAAATTACAAATAAAAATAGATCAAAATTCATGGTTTTTTCCAACATGAGAAACATACTTAGCACCCAAATCTCAATGAATACTCTGTTTTCTCTCCAAATTAGTCTATATAACTACAATATAAGCTACATACTGTCTATAAATGCTACCAACAGAACAAATATGAAATTATTCAATAGTTTCCCTGTTCATCACACCTGGTTCCTTGGAGCAAGATATTTACATCTGCTCTAAGCTTCTAACTACTTTTAGCTATCAGAACTCGGTCACAGCTATCTTCCTCCCTAGACAGCAAACAGCGTGAGGGTCAGAGTGTGTCTAATTCTCCCCTGGATTAACCATGGCACAACATCTAGCTCAGTGAAGACCCAATAAAAAGTTCTTCAAAATTATTGTTTATGAAATATCCAATTGATTTTTAAATGCTATGTGTTAAACAGAGCAACTATAGAAGAAATTTCTATTCCTGTGGTTTATTACAAGTCATGAAAGGAAACATGCAAAACCATAAGCTAAAATTCCAAATGGGATCCTTTGAAACAGAAGTAGAAACATGTTAACAGAATCTGGGAGCCTTAGTGGAAATATGAGCACTGCAGTTCCTTCAAGCCAGAAACTATATCTTCTATCTCTGTTTCTACATCCAACACTGTGCCTGATGACCCAGTGGGTGCTCAAAGATATTACTGAACCATGATTAAACCCCTGAGCAGCCTTGGGCTTTGACGGCAGACAATCTTGTGTGTGAGTCTCGGCCTGATAAATTTTAGCCATGTGACCTTGAATTTTCTGTTACTTTGGATCCTGATTTGTAAAACTGAAATTAAGAATTTCATAACCACCAGGTTGCTGTGAATATTAAATAGGTAAAATATCCATGGCAGTGCCTCGTTCTTGAAAAATAGTATTTATGTGCCTGTTCACTTCTATCAAGACAGAAGCTGAGGTTCATTTTGCATGTACTCTAGAGAAAAAAAAAAAAAAAAAAAAGATGCTAAAATCAATGAAAGAATTGTCCTGGGCCAGTTTAAGCCTTAGCCACCACAAGTCTTTGTCATCTTAAGTGATATTAATATGATGTGAATTGTCAGAAGATTTTAAGTCTTTCCAATCTCTTTCTCCTTACTTCTCCCCAACTGTCTCCCCACCCTCACCACCTAAATAAAAGCTTCCTTTTTCCACTTGCCCTCATCTTTGCCTCCCAAGACAGAAGCTGAATTTGTGAATTCAAGTCTTGAAGCTTGATGGTGAAGACAAGAGAGAAAGCAAGAACTGGAGAAGCAAAGAAGGAAATTTGCAAAGGAAAAATCCAGGTTAGTTCAGGGGAGAATAGAGAAATCATAGGCAAAAGCAAAGAGGAAGGAAAGTAACTCTTTCGAGCTAAATTTCGGAAAGAGTGTTAGGTAGAGATTTGATGGGGAATGTAGCCTAGACAGAGGCTTCTGGGTGCCTAAAACGTGTGAGAGATAAGTTAGAGAGAAAAAGAGGAAAGATTTTTAAAAAGCGATTGCAATGAGTTACAAATTTGATATCTTTAAATGTTCTCCAACAAATTTAAGTCAAGATTGCAGGTATGTTTAGTCATTTGGGGATGCTGATCTCTGCATCTTTATGTGCAATACCATGCAAAAGCTGGGTTTCCTAGTATCCTAGGCTTTTTTCAGGAGTTCCTAAAAATTAAACTTGCCCTTAATACAGGAATGAATAATGAAAGAGACTGTAGGTGGCATACAAAAAGTTATATGTAGTTTTGTTAAGAATATTACACATAAGAAGTGGAGACCAAGAGAGGCTAGAGCAAGCCAGTTCCCCATGGAAGGCAGATTCCAGGGTGGCACTTGCCAACAGGCCTTTGGTAGGCAAGACTGGATTCTTTATCCCAAAAGGACAGAAAATGCCTATGCATGTACACAAGTTTAAGCTCATGTGGTTCTTTATTGTAAGTAAGTAAAATATCTAAAATAGATCAAGTTAAAATGATCTTTACATCATTGTCAACCACTTGCTAAATGCAGGGAAGCCCTCTCATGTAAACTCTACTGAAATATAGAACATATAAAGAAACATGTATGTCTTAGTTTCCTAGGGCTGCAGAAACAAGTTACCACAAACTTGGTGACTTAAAGCAACAGAAATGTATTCCCTCACACTGCCGGAGGCCAGAAGTTCTAAATCAAGGACCTGGCATCCACACTCCCTCAAAATGCTTTCCCAGTGAGAATTCATGTCACGCCTCTCTCCTGGCTTCTGTTGGTTCCAAGCATTCCTTCCTTTATGGACACATCACTCCAATCTCAGCCTCCATCTTCACGTTGCTATCTTCTCTGGGCATTTAGCCTGTGGACCCTCCACTCTGCCTCCTATTCTATCTGTGTGTCTCTCCTCTTTGTGTCTTTTATAAGGACAACTATCATTGAATTTAGGGCCCACCCAAATAATACATAATGATCTCCTCATCTGAAGGTCTTTAATATGATTACATCTGCAAAGACTCGTTTTCCAAATCGGGTAATGTTCGCAGATCCCAAGATATGACATGGACATATATATTTATAGGGGCCAACATTCAATTCACTACATTGTATGTATCATAAGTATACAGTTCAGTGCTTTTTCCTAAAGTGAAATAGCTATCCCCTAAATCAAGAAATTAGCAGCAGCCCAGAAGTCCCCACATGCCTCTTCTTATCACAGTTACCACTTCCAGGATAACTATTAGTTTTGCCAGTTTCAGAAATTTATATAAATGAAGTCATTGTGAGATCACATTGTGAGACATTCAACATTGTGATTCATGTAGATATAGATCATTCTTTGTCATTGCTATGTGGCACTTCATTGTATAACAATACCACAGTTCATTTGTCCATCTACTGAAAATGCACATTATTATTGTTTCTAGTTTTGGCAATTAAGAACAATGCTTCTATAAATAATATTTCTAGAATAATTATATTATTCTAGAAGATCATTCCAGAATAATTATGATCTATAGAATGATCTTCTAGAATAATATTTTAACACGTCTTTTGGTAAATGTATACAAACATTTCTGTTGAGTATGCACCTAAGAGTGAAACTGTTGAATTGTAGAATATGTATATATTTTGCTTTGCAACCAATTTTCTGTAGTGGTTATATTAGGGCAGCTTTGAAAATTAAACTCTCAGAGTGATTAGCTAACATCTACTGAAGTCCCCAAAAAACTTCTCTGAGGTCAAACTTATCACAGTGTTTCCAGTGTTTTGATCAGGTTTAACTCCAGAATTAGTGGAGTTCACCTATGTATCAATGGTCTGTTAAATAAATTCATAGTCTCTACAAGATTGTGGAGAAAATGCTTCACCTTCTTACAAAAATAAATGGAAATACTTGAACTTCATTTATATACAGATACAGCCTGGGTGAGACCACTGCCCCCTAGATAGCCTGGCACCCCATTGGTACAGTCCTAGGGACTCCTGGGTCTGCCCAAGTTCAACAAACTCATTCCCAAGATTTGCTGCAAATTCCACAGCTCTGCTTTCTAAGCATTTTATTCATTGGATGCTTTTTCCCCTACTGTACTGGGCAAAACTAGAGGGGAAATGCAACCTATCTTCTGGGTTCCAAAAGCAATCCATTCTCACCAGTAATTCATGAGTTTT
>NW_016808057.1:1780072-1789327 GCF_001698545.2 Rhinopithecus bieti
TGCACATGTACCCTAGAACTTGAAGTATAATAAAAATAAATAAAATAAAATAATATAAAAAAAATAAAAATCACCGCATGGAGCCAGTGTTCCCTGTCCTCCTGGGTAAGATTAGATGACCCTGCTATGTTCACCCATTGCTCCCTGTACTTCTGCCATCATAACTCTTGCCATACTTCTTTAATCCTTTAGTTTTCAGTCTCACTCTTAAAAGACTCCAAGACCTTCAAGGAGAGATTGTCTGTTCCCTCTCTCAATGTTAGATCGAAAGCATCTAGCCCAGGACCAGGTACCTTTTGACACTGAGTAAATATTTTTTGAATGAATGAATGATTGAATGGACAATCTCCTTGTGGGGTGGGGTTATAATAGGGGAAACATAGAAACTAATCAGTAGATTTTTTCAGTAATGAAAGAGAAAAGCAATAAAAGCCTGCAATAAATGATGGGATGGCAGTGAGAAGAGAAGCAAGCTGTGACCATGGCAGACATGATGGAGGCCGGAAGTTACAGAGACTGGAGAGAGAGAAAAGGAGAGCTAGAGAAGATGGTTCATCGCACTGATATATTTTAAAAGAAAATAGGCGAGGCCGAGGCAGGTAGATCACGAGGTCAGGAGATTGAGACCATCGTGGCTAACAAGGTGAAACCCCGTCTCTATTAAAAATACCAAAAAAAAAAAAAAAAAATTAGCCGGGCATGGTGGTGGGCGCCTGTAGTCCCAGCTACCTGGGACACTGAGGCAAGAGAATGGTGTGAACCTGGGAGGCTTTAGCAGTGATTAGGCCGTGAGGTCTCTGTCCTCATGGATGGTGTAACGCTGTTACAGTGAGCTTGCTGTGAGCCAAGATCGTGCCACTGCACTCCAGCCTGGGCAACAGAGTGGCTAGACTCCATGTCAAATAATAATAATAATAATAATAATAATAGGTATGCACACACACATAATTTCAAGAAAAAGAGAAAATCTTGTTGCTTGGTTTTTGGAGTGTGGCAAGATGAAATTCTGAGGTAATTTCAACAGCGTTTCCTTCAGGCATTCGTTTCCTTTCTGGTTTCTTGCTTTCTGAACTCACAGCAGAGGCAGTGCCTTGAGTATCAAAGATCAAGCTTATTAAGATATCATTTTGTCTAAACATGTGCCTTTGCACATCAAAATCAGGCACCTAAGGGATTCACAGAGCAAGATTCAGGCCATAAATGACTTGAGAGAATGTAAGATGACATGAGTACGGTGTTCTAACCTGAACAGCCGTAAACATTCAGCCAACTGTGAAGAGAATACTCAGAGGGCACACCTGGGGATCAGAAGCTGGGGAGCCTAGATCTCTGCTGCTTCCCCCACAAAGTTGAGCCCCAGAACAGAGTGTTCCATAAAGAACCAAAAGAGGCTTGGAGGTGGCCACCAGAGAACAAACTTGTATCTTGCTTCTTGGGTGAGATTTAAGATGGTGACACCTACTCAAAAGCCCCCATTTCGACATCGTGCTGGTCTTCAGAGAGGAGACAAAGTGGGAACCTAATTAGGCATAGCTCATAAATACTTCCAACAACACAAAGATAGAACAGTTATAGAGCAGATAGCATATTTAGACACATATACACATACAAAGATATAGAGATATTTGAATCAAAAGGAAAAAAAAAAGAGAGGGCCTAAAGTAGCCACTCACCCTGAATTGCTCACCCACCTAGTGGGCAGTAAGAGAGTGTCTATTGTTTTCCTCTGTCTCCAGGAAGAATAAGGAATTAGCTGAGCAGTTGGTGGACCTGACATGAACACATTCATAGTCAAGACAAGTAGTACATGAAAGGAATTTCATGGTCCAGCAACTAAAGAAGAATGGTAACCATGGACAGGTCAGCTGTAGACATGACAGGGATACATGATCTAAGAGCAAAGAAATGTTTGTGTATCAGTAGAAACCACTGGAATTGGATGCCAATGACCAGAACCACATGTCCCTTCCCTAGTGTCATATAATCATCCTGGAACCAAAGCCAAGGGAGGCAGAAGGCATCCATGAGGGTATCTTGAATAAATATTTTCCCAAAAGAAACAAACAAAAAACAGAAAGTGACTCACTTCATCTAACTTTTTTTTTTTTTTTTTTTTTTTTTTGGCCATGAGAGGGTATGGGGTCAAAAGCCAACTTTAGTGCATCTATAGAGAAACTTTTCTACCATATTTTTACATGACTGAGCCACACAATGTATGAAATATGTCCCTACCATAATAGCAATCCTTTGGATGGACACAGGTGGAATTTATGTGTTTCCACCCCATGTGGCTACCCTCTTGCAGATACATAAAGATAAAGGATATACCAAGTGTGTATATTTCAAGAGAAAAAAAATGGTGTTCTCATTTCTAACCATTTTAATGGAAAACTTTTAACTTAAAATGATCACCCATGTCCATATTTACATATTTAAACATGCCATGTGAAAACATTTGAAAAGTATTATTTTTATTCCTCCTCCAAATTATAAATATGATGAGGAATCTATTATTTCTTGCTACAGTACCATTTAAAGAGCTATAATTTCCAACTCTACCATAGTAGTGACTGGATACTCATGCTGGGTAAATCAGAGCTTATAATCAGTGTGATACTAAATTATTATAAAAGTATATATGTGGTTATCTTATTACAGATCTGTCCTTGTGTTATGTAGTCACTAGGTTATACATGTGTAATCCCATTGTGTAATATATATAGCATCAATATGTTTCAGATGCATGGAATCAAATAGTCCCAGCATTTAAAAGTTGGAAGGATTCTAGAAATGATCCAGCTCAACAATATCCTTATACAAATGATTGAGCTGAAGCCAAGAGAAGTTAAATAATCTACACAGTCACGTTGTCTCCATTAATGCTTCACCTAAAATGAGACCCCTGGAATAGCACTACTCTGATAACTTTAATTAACTTCAAGGTTAATATGCTTCATAAATTCATATATCAGTTAAGACACCTTAAGCAGCAAATAACTAAAAATACAATTGAAAATGGCTAAACGATAAGGAAAATGTATTATCTTGAGTAACAGGGAGCATGAAGGTATAATAATTCCAGGGTTAGTTAACTCTATGGTTCAATCACATCATCAAAGGCCTGGATTTCTTTCTGTCTTTCTGTTCTCTCATCCTCAGGCTGTCCTTAGGCTGACTCCCCTTATGGTCATGGGACAACTGCAGCAGTACGTACAGGAACCTCAAAAGCTAGCACAAAAATAAAGCAAGTCTAAGTGTTGCTTTATGAGAACAAAGGCCATTTCCTGGAAGTACGTCCAGAAGACTCACCTGAGTTTCTTGTTGACCAGAGCTACATCCGGTGCTCATGGAACAGGACACCCATAAGAGGCTTAGATTAATCATGACATTAGAGAGAGACATACGTCCAGCTTCCCCTAAAGTATGTGGCCACTCTTAGCAATGTGGATACCTGCAGGAATTGAGTTGAGGATGAAAGGGAAAGAAAAAGAAATAATTGGAAAGCAACCAGTAGTGTCTGTCACAACTTGAACATGTTCCTAGGTGTAAATCAAACTTGGCTCTCAACAGTACAGAGAAGATGAGTATTCCTGTGATCAAATTGAAAATCCTTGATAAAGCAGAGAACTATTTCATTAATCATGTGTCCTTCATGAAAACCCAGATCATCATATATAAGATTTATTTAAATAGCACAACTAAAAAAGCACAATTTATTTAGTTGGTTACAATCTATACCAAAATAACAAACCTTGGGAATTTTTCCCCTAAATTATTCCTTGGTAATTAGTAACCTTATTAATTAGAAACTATTAACACTGCTTCACAGATGAGAAAAATTTAGGCTCAGATAAATTGACATTTGTGATTCTCAAAGTATGGTCTCTGGATCAACAGTATTAACACCATCTGGAAACATTAAAAATGCAAATTTGGGGCTCTATCTCAGACCCACTTAATCAGAATCTTGGAGAATGGGGACTTGTTATCCATGGTTCAGCAAGCCTTCCAGGTGATTCTAATACACTAACAAGTTGAAGAACCACTGCCCCAGACAAATAGCAATTGGATTTGAATACAGGTTGTCTCATTTCCACAGCCTGTTCATTTAATCAGTTTGCTAAACTGCCTCCCAGTAAACACAGAGATGCCTAAACACAACAGATTATGAGAGAATGTATTATACTTCTCTCCATCATAAAAAAGAAAAATAATGGACTGGGTAGAAAATCAGACTAAAGTAGAACAAAACAGTACCATATTCTGTATCCATATTTCACTATTGATCCTTTCTGTTGCCATCATAAACACGATCCCTGTGAATTATTAAGAAAGGGGTAAATAGTAGTAGCCACCTTGGCCACACTATGACCTGATTGCTCTGGCCTTACTTTAGAACGTCAAGTTGAGAGGTGTGGAGGGTAGAATTCTTAAGCGAACTAGACCCTTCAATTTAAGGAAGAACTTCTTTTGATAATTTTATATTCAAATGATCTGATGCAGAATTAGATTAAAGTAATCAATCATGAGACAGTCGTGGGTTACTTGAACAGATATTTTTATAATGATTACAGACACACACAACACCACATTCTTAAAATTATATTGCCTTGTGTTACAAAGAGCTTATTCTTCCCATAATGGCATCTTGATAGAATGTGGGTGGGCTGAATAGTTCCCAGGGCATTAGGAAAGCAATGACATAAAGTCATTGTTTTATTTTCTGTAGCTCCTCTGGATAGCTTGAGGGAAATTATGTGACTACTCTACAAATGATGGGTAACTGAATTCTGGAGAAATGAGTCAAGGGATTGCATGACATCATAAACTAAGAAAGGACAGAGTTTGAGTCCCATTTCATGTAATCAGGACCCTGCAGTCTATTTTCTTTATACTTTGCAGATGTCTCCTCTGTGAGCTATGTAATTATTTTGGCTAAAGTTGCACTCTTCTTTCTTTTTCATCCTTTCCATTTTCACACTGAAATTATGAGAAGTGAACACTCTATTTTTGATACTTAATATTACATAGAACAGCAAATTGAGAGTTTAGGTGTACACATAAGCAATCATGTAGGTTTTATTTAATTGCACATGATCTACTTATCTCAAAACCAAACTGATGTCTATTCAGTGTGATTAGCAACACTCTGGACATGGTAGCTCCACATTCACACATGACTAAGTAAACTACAAAATGCCTCTAAGCCCCTACTTAACCCAGCAACTGACTCACAGATAGTAACCAATGTGTGTGTATTATGGTTTTTGTTATTTCCTCATTGCTCATTGTCATGGTAAAAATAATTTGAAAATATACAGTTGGCATGCATTTTAAAAGTTTTGGACAAATGTTCTCTGAGAAGTTCTGTCAGTTTTATAAAATTTTAGAAAAGTCTTTGACTTTTAACAAAATGTTAAGTGTCAGGGCAAAAGTTGTATGTTAATTACCATATACTCAGGAATGAGTATATAATGTTAAAAAATGTGAACAATTAACTTATCTGAAATTACTTGCTTTTGAGGAACTGTACTAGAATCCTCTTTTATGTCTTAAATATAGAATCACAGATTTTCTTTATAGTTTTAGATCTAGATACTTTTTTTGCCAAATGTTTTCCTTTTTTTTTTTTTCTGAGACAGAGTTTCACTCTTGTCACCCAGGCTGGAGTGCAATTGCACGATCTCAGCTTTCTGCAACCTCCGTCCCCCAGGCTCAAGAGATTCTCATGCCTCAGCCTCCCGAGTAGTTGCGATTACAGGCATGGGTCACCATACCCGGCTAATATTCTATTTTTAGTAGAGATGGGTTTTCACCATGTTGGCCAGACTTCTGACCTCAGGTGATCCGCCTGCCTCAGTCTCCCGAAGCGCTGGGATTACAGGCGTGCGCCACCATGCCCAGCTTGCCAAATGTTTTCTAAGCAAGGTATGTTAATTGCTTTTTTTTTTTTTTTTTTTTTTTTTTGAGACAGAATCTTGCTCTGTTGCCAGGCTGGAGTGCAGTAGCATGATCTTGGCTAACTGCAACCTCTGCCTCCTGGGTTCAAGTGATTCCCCTGCCTCAGCCTCCCAAGTAGCTGGGACTACAGTTGTGCACCACCACACCCAGCTAATGTTTTTTATTTTAGAAGAGATAGGGTTTTACCATGTTGGCCAGGATGGTCTTGATCTCCTGACCTCGTGATCTGCCCGCCTCAGCCTCCCAAAATGCTGGGATTACAGGCCTGAGCCACCGCGCCCAGCCTGCTTTTTAAATTGTAGCATTTTGCAACATTTTTTATTTTATGAAGACTTGAAATGGAAAACACTCCAAAGATGGTATTGACATTACAAGTGCATTTTTTTTTTTTTTTTTATGAGACGGAGTCTCGCTCTGTCGCCCAGGCTGGAGTGCAGTGGCCGGATCTCAGCTCACTGCAAGCTCCGCCTCCCGGGTTTACGCCATTCTCCTGCCTCAGCCTCCCGAGTAGCTGGGACTACAGGCGCCCGCCACCTTGCCCGGCTAGTTTTTTTGTATTTTTTAGTAGAGACGGGGTTTCACTGTGTTAGCCAGGATGGTCTCGATCTCCTGACCTCGTGATCCGCCCGTCTCGGCCTCCCAAAGTGCTGGGATTACAGGCTTGAGCCACCGCGCCCGGCCTACAAGTGCATTTTTAACCAGCATACTGGCTAACTCTAGATATGCCTTGTGTGCCTAGACCTAGACAGCTGGGTGTTTAGAATTAGGCTGAGACTGTAGGCTCTACTTTATATCCCTAATTACTTCTCTCCCCTGAGATTGGCAAACTCATTTAGTCTAAAATGTCACCTTGGCAATGAATGAGGTGGGAGGGTTTGAAAAGCTCCATGGTCACAGCCAAAATGCTGGCTCCAAGAGTTTGTACTTTTTCAATCACTAGGGATTTTTACACTGTGCATTTAAGGGCAGGACATTTTAAAAACAAAACCAGGTTGTTTTCTTTTCTCAGGATTACATGAGGGGTATTATAAATACTTAACCATGGTAACTGTGGATTCTCAACCAATGTGCCAAAGATTCGTTTTAGGCTGAAATGATTTTGTGAAGTATCATCACAGGACAATGATGAACATTAACCACCTTTACTTAAAATAAAGAATGCCATGAAATTAACTGTGATATTTAAGCTTCAGTTCTTTAAAAACTTCTCTAGACATTCACTGGAACTCATCAGAATGAATTAAATAAATGCAACAAGATTGGTGTGATGGTTAATTTCTGGGTCAACTTGACCAGCCATGGGGCACACAGGTATTTGGTTAAACATTATTTCTGAGTCTGTCTGTGAGTGTGTTTCTAGATGAGATTAGCATTTGAGTCGGTGAGTACAGCAGACTGCCCTCCCTAATGCTGGTGGGAATGAATAGAACAAAAAGACCGAGAAAGACACAATTTGTTTTCACTACCTGACTATTTGAGCTGGGACATCAGTCTTTCCCTGCCCTTGGACGGGGTTTATACCATCAGCACTCTTGGTTCCCAGGTCTTCGGATTTGGACACGGTTTACGCCATCAGCACTCCTGGTTCCCAGGCCTTTGGATTTGGACAGGGTTTATCCCCTCAGCACTCCTGGTTCCCAGGCCTTCAGATTTGGACAGAGCTTACACCATCAGCACTCCTGGTTCTCAGGCCTTTGGATTTGCAGAGGGTTTACACCATCAGTACTCCTGGTTCCCAGGTTTTCCTGGGTCCACACCTTGCAGACAGCAGATGTGGGGACTTCTCAGTCTCCATACATGTGTGAGCCAGTTTCTTATAATAAGGGCTACTTACTATGTCTTATTGTTCTAACTTTTAACTTCATAGTTAACTAATAAGTAGTTCATTTTCATTTTAATTAATGCATTCGTTTTTCCTAATACCAAAAAAGTACTTTTTTTTCTTAATACAAAAAGCAGAAAATAAAACTCATAATCCCAGTGTCTGGAGGTGACATTTATTAACATGTTTTTATATTAACACTGATACATATACATCTTTAATGGAAACAGAATCTTACATCTATAGATGCTGATTTTAGAGGGTTTTTTTGTGAACTTTTTATTGAATATTGACATACATACAAAAAAGTGTACAATTTTCAAAGTAAACATACCCACGTATATTTCAAAAAACAGAACACTGCCAGTATCCACGAAGCCCTGGCAGGCCTGCTCTCCATTACTACCCTCCCCCAAGAGTAGTCCCCAACCAAATATGTAGCATCGTGAACTCCCTTGGTGTGTTTCAGACTTTTGTGCACTTGGAATCACGCACTGTGTATTCTTACATACCTCACTTTTTGTTGTTGTTGCTCAATATTCTGCTTGTGAGTTTATCTAGTTGCTGTGTGAGGTTGCAGTTGATTTCTTCCTATTATAGTATAGAATTCCATTGTCGTACCTACTATTTTTCACTGATGGTTTACCTAATGACAGTATTTCTATGGAAATACATATTCAACAAACATTTTTCAGGTACCTATTATATTCCTAATTCTGTACTACATAGTTTAAATGGATATTACTCATTCACTCTAAATATCTAGTACACAATATTATCTTAAATCTCTGTAATATTTTTTCACTACATGAATGAACCATTCGCTTTGTTTTTAATGATCCTTAAATGTGGTAAAGAAAAAAATAATGTTCTGCTTCCATATTTAGAATTGTAGAAAGGAATTTGTGATTCAGTGAAAAACTACATTGTCTAGACCCTAAAGGATATGCCATAGGGCTATCTGATCGAGATTCCATGGGCATGATTTTACAACTCTATAAATTGTAAGAAACCTACAGCAAAAAAAAAAAAAAAAAAAAAAAAAAAAAAAAAAAAAAATCTAATCGATAGACATGCAAATTCTGTCGTACTGGAGATAAATGACTTCCCTCTCCATCTCTCTCTCTCTATATATAAATATATATGTAAATATATGTAGAAATATATATATGGCTGGGCACGGTGGCTCACACCTGTAATCCCAGCACTTTGGGAGGCCAGGGCAGGTGGGTCACTAAGTCAGGAGATCCGAGACCATCCTGGCTAACACGATGAAACCCCGTCCCTACTAAAAATACAAAAAAAAAATTAGCCACGTGTGGTGGCAGGTGCCTGTATTCCCAGCTACTCGGGAGGCTGAGGCAGGAGAATGGCGGAAACCCGGAAGGCGGAGCTTGCAGTGAGCCGAGATCGGGCCACTGCACTCCAGCCTGGGTGACAGAGGGAGACTCCGTCTCAAAAGTAAATAAATA
>NW_016808057.1:1792081-1795801 GCF_001698545.2 Rhinopithecus bieti
TATATATTACTTATATATTTATATATTTATACATATAATTATATATAAATATATAAGTGTATATACACATAAATATATAAATATATAAGTATATCTAAATATATATGAGTATATATATATAAGTATATATACAAATATATATATAAGTATATGTATAAATATATATAAAGTTTCTCTGTTGAGTTAATTATAACATTTGCCTCAATTAATTGGCATGTTTATTTTGTATCTGTATGACAGTCATGATTTTCTTTTCTGAAAATCCTCTTTTCACAGAATTGTACAGTTTCCTTCAGTAGCAAATTACCTAAGCAATGCTACAAAATGTACCAAGATTTTCTTAATTCTAAAATAAAGTACCTGCCTGAAGGTAGGGCACAGGGGATCTGTTTAACCTAGCCGGCTTAAATATTTTTTCCTATTTCATGGTCTATCATGGTTGGTTGAAATCAATTAGAATATCTTCCACCTATTACCTACAGAATTCAAACAAGTCACACATTGAATTTTGTATTTCAGACACTTCACTCATTCTTTCTTACTTGATGTACATTCCACTTCACATCATTGTACACTGATTACTCCCTGTGTCAGGAATCCAGTCTCAGATTCTATCAGCCATCCCCATTACTATGAATGGAATTTCCTTGTTCTCCTTGGTTTCTCCCCGATGAGACTCATTCCAGTCATTGTTGGTTTATTATATGCTTCACATGCTAAATTCTCCAGATCTGTCCCAGCACAGAGCTTGGCACACAGTAACCATTTAACACTATTTTAGGACTGAACGAATAAAAGTCAACATTGTGCTAGAGTCTGAATATGTCCCTTCCAGAATTCATGTTGAAATTTAATCCCCATTGTGGTAGTAGAAAGAGGTGGGCCCTTTGAAGAATGGATTACTGCCTTAAAAGGGCTAGAGGGAACTAGCTTAGGGCCTCTCTTGCCCTTCCATGTTTCACCATGTGAGGACACAGCCTTTCTCTCCTCTAGAAAATGCAGCAATGAAGCGCCATCTTGTTGGATGAAGCAGAGAGACAGGGCCCTCACCAGACACTGAAACTGCTAGTACCTCAATCCTGGGCTTCCCTGCCTTCAAATCTGTGAGAATATTAATTTCTGTTGTTTATAAATTGCCCAGCTTAACATATTTTGTTACAGCAGCACCAATGAAGTAAGACACATTACTACCAATTTGTTTTTCTGCCAACACCAGTTATTAGATATGGAAGATTGTATAATGATTTCTAGAATATGGCAAGTGAGTTCGTGAAAAGTTTCTGAAATAAATTTGTGAATGTTCAGTTAATGTAGCAAATACATAAAAAAAATCAAAATATTATTAACAGTGAAAGAAAAGCCTAGCCATAATCACTTTTAATTCAATATTTAAAAGCTATCAAATCCACCTAATACTTATATTCTGAAACTTTAATATGAACATAGGGTTGCTTATTTCTTCTGATAAGTTTATTGGTGAAAATGCAGCAAATATATTAAAAGTGTTACTTAATATATCAGAGTAATGTGCAGGGGGGAGGATGGTCTATATATCACAAGCTCAGAGGAAGGAACCTTCCATAGGTACACTCTTTGACCAACAATTGGTGGCCTCCTGAAGGGGATTAAAGCAATTCTGCCTTCAGTTTCAACTCCAACTTCAAGAGGTTGGATGCTTTCTGTCCCCTCTTTGTCACTGACCAGCAAAAACTGCCTTAACGTTTCCTGACCCTTCACAAAGCAAAGCCAAGAGTGTCTTTAGAGGCCTGACTTGAAAAACTAAATCAAAATAGAGTCAAAAGAATGAGAGAGACCCATGACAGTTCTCAGTTTCAAAGGCGTGAGACCTTTATTTTCTTCATTATCATCTGTATGCCTGGGTAAACAGACATCTGCTTAAGGATCCTGCCTCTGCCTTCCATTCCTGTCAGGCAAGTCTTTAACACATGATCGTGCCTTCTCCCTTAATCACTTCCTAATGTGTTGAGAACTTTTGTTCTGGATAAAATTGGCAAGATTTTTTTCTTAATTGCATTTAAATATTCATCCAGAAGGGTGAGAAACCCTGATAGGCTACAATAGGTATCAAAACACTTTTTCTGCAAAGGGCCAGACAATAAGTATATTTTTATCTTTGCAGGCCATACAGTTCTGTCTGTAGCATGAAAGCAGCCACAGACAATATGTCAGTAAAGAGACATGACTTTGTTCCAATAAAATTTCATTTACAAAATTAGTGTTCCAGATTTGGCCTATGGGTCATGGTTTGCCAACTCCTGAGCAAGAAGGCTTCAGAAACCAAAAACCTTGGTTCAACAGATAGGTAGGTAGACATATAATTATGTAAATATATAAGATGTATTTATTACACCTTGTGACCTGAGCCACCCTGATGGATGTGAGTAGCTGCATATGGTTATGGGGTGGGGGGTATGTGGTGACGTTTACCCCACTGCTCTCAATTAAGACTATAACAAAAGCAAATCTCTTACTAAATTCTGTCACACTTAGATTTATTAGCTAGTAGGCACATGCAACCTTGATAAAATCCAGCGTCTATGTCATTTTGGCACTCAATAAAAAGAGAGAAATATTCTGAAGACTTCACCTGAAGGAAATGTGATAATTTTACAGCTGCAGGATGCAAATGATCATCTATTAGAGTTAGGAGACCAAAAACCCTCCAAATCAGTGGTGGGACACAGGATTATTTGAAAATCAAGGCGACTCGTTGATTTGCATGACAAAATTATGCCTGGGGCAAGGGTGGGTGTAATGAGGATAAGTGTTTCTACATTATCTTGAATACCGCTAAATTCACCAATGAGAAATCTCTTCAGATACCTAGTTTGCTAATTATTAGGTTGGTGCAAAATAATTTCAGTTTTGCCATTAAAAGTAATGGCAAATCTTTAATTACTTTTGCCGCAACCTAGTAACAATCCACTAATTTTTATCATTGATAACCACTTTCTAACTTTCATTATGCTAATTTGCTAAGTTCCTGGTGTACATTGATTCTGAGAAGAGTGAAAGCACTTACAACTCTTTAGTGATTTATAGACATCATAACTCCCATTTTTTAAACTGGCTTTTTCCATTTAGGATACACTATAGCTAGATGGCTTCTATTTGAGTTCACCCACTGGCAGAATGTTAAATTACCCCCAAGGGCAGGCTGGGAATGAAAAAGGACCAAACCCAGGGAGGAGAAGGTGGTGTCATAAGTGTGGCAAAACCCACCCAGGACCAGGCCTGTTTGGGAGGATACAAAGGGGGGTTCCAATCTAGAGGAGCAAAACTAGACTGTGGTTACAGATACACAGAGTGGAGATGGGGAGGTGCATGGTTATTCCAGGTAATCTATTCCAATAGAAAAAGAACATCCAGGGCAGGGTTTGACCAGAACAAAGTGGGCTGCTAGTGCCAGGAAATCAGGTGGCTACTGGAGAGATCCAGTAAGACAGAGCATGTAAGGAATAGAAATGAGAGAAACCGGCATCTAGATGAGGCAGGAGGGCAGCTGTTTCTCAAGCGCAGAGGGGCAGAAGAACAACTGAAGAAAAAGTGCTCTGGGTATGGGGTCAGCTGCCTTCTCCCTGGTCTAGGTGTGGAGCAAAGAAACTCGCTAAGCCCTTAAATTTGAATTCTATGAGCTAGACTTGGATCAGATAGGGTCTGCCAAGCACAGGAAAAAAAAAAAAAAAAAAAGGGGGACTA
>NW_016808057.1:1796034-1840942 GCF_001698545.2 Rhinopithecus bieti
AAAAAAAAAAAAAAAAAAAAAAAAAAAAGATGACTACAGACTTTGAACATGATTTCTTGAGTTAAGAAGATTAAAAATGAGGTCATGCCAGGTAGAATTGCGGGCTCATCAGCTTTTACAAAGACATCTTCAAAACTTCATCTCTACCCCAATTTCTTTAAATCTGTCCATTGTGTTAACTACTCTGCTTAGGTCACATCTGAGGTAATTCAATGTTTGCAGTACTCCAAGACTGCTTTCAAAGTGTGTCGACAGCTTTAAGGGTTTGCCACTCTCAGAAAGAGAAAGGACCCAGTTGGTCATTTATGGATGGCAATTCTCGAAAGTAGGTTTCCTTGCATAAGCCATAATCAAAACTTGGTAAATCCCAGTACTACACTTCAAACAATATTTCATGCAGTAAAACTCAAGTGCAATGAAAAATTTTGGACATTTTGTTGAAGGTATTTGTAACTGTATTTGAACTGGGTATAATACATAGCACCAAACAAACAGGAAGTGAACAGATCATCAAATAATGCATTCTTTAGGTGACAACTTTTAAAATAAACATCTACTAAAATTTCAAAAATACACATATAGAAATAATAATACAATAAACCTCCATGGTCCCAACACCCAGATCCAACAATTATTCAAGATTTTGCTGCACTTATTGTGTCTATCCTTTTTTCTTTTGTTGAAGTTGGTGACATGTTTTGAGACTAAAAGTAGAGTCAATATGTGTCAATATTTAGAATTAGTTGTTTTCTGAATGTGTCTTTTAAGAAAGCACTTTAGTGTTTTTTATTTGTTCACCTACTTTGAACCACTTGCAACAAACGTTGAATGCCTGCTTTGTGAAAAGCTCAATGTGCTTGAAATTCTTCTGCCTTCAGTTCTTAAAAGTGTCAAACTCGTTCTGGGAATGTCAAACATCTTTCTGGATTCCTTTATCTCCTTGTATACATGGCTTACTCGTGGCAGGAAAACAAAGTAATCTAGCCATGTTGTGTAGATAACATGCCAGCATATTGGGACTTAATTTCTGTTTAAGAGTATTTGCCTTCTACCACTTTCTTCCAAAGCAGTATTGTGTTGTTTTAATAACGTTAAATTAGGGCAATAAAAGATATTGCCAATTATTTTGTATTTTGTTTGTGTGTAACTGTGCCTTGTGCCTATAGAAAAGGAGCTAATAGTTTGAAGCCACAAATGTAACCACAGTTTGGAATAAAATAATCCCCAGCTCTTCCTAACTCCTTAGGACCTGGTCCAGGACCCATGTTGCCGCCTCCTGGGGTCTGCTCCACTTTGAGAGTTGCGCCTGCTGGTACTGCTGGAGTTGAGAGCCTGTCAGCATCCCCAGTCTGCCCTCTCTTTTCATGGGTTTATAACTCAGCTGCTTAAATTTGCCCTAAGCGAGAATTTGACACAGAGTTTTAACCTGAGAAACACAGCATGACTTTACCTATCTGTGACCGTCATACTTACATATTTTTTCCTCTTTACAATAAGTTCACCAACAATATATATGTGCATGACAACTTCATTGTTTCAGAGCAATGTCAAAAATTTTGGAGAATCTGCTGTGAAGTTGTTTGACATTTACAACTACATTAATAATATAATTTAAGAAAGCCTTCCTTTAAAGAGGAAACTAACTCATAAGACCAGGAAATTGGAGACTTTAAAAAATAAATTTTAAAACTAGAAAATGAAGTAGTGACTTCTGAGAATCGGAAAATGAGCTCTTATTCATCTGGTATTTTCACTATGCCTGTTTATCATAAGAGCTCTTTGAAATTGGGTATAATGACATTCAATAACCAAAATTGAGACAAACATTCTAGAAGGGATTGTTATGGGTTGCTTCTAATGTGGCAATAGATGTCATTTTAAAAATGCAACTGTACCGTAAGATGAAAGACGGTGACTCCTAACACATTGGTTACAGACAATTGAATATTACAGCTGTCTTTCCTCCTGACTTGCTCCTATCATTTTATGGAATGCAACCAGTGTTCAATTGTCATGGAATTCTTCCAGCATCAAGGAAAGCTCTCATTCAGAAAACTGTTGCGTTCACTCTGAAATAGGTAATAAATCTACACGATTAAAAATATACTTGCCCTTACCGTGAGAAAAAAAGAAAAAGAACCCTTATAAACACACTTCTGAAATCTGGTGGGTCTCTCTGAGTTTAAAAGTGTACTCAACTTCTTTTATTTCTTTTGTTTTTGAGACAGGGTCTGCCTCTGTTGCCCAGGCTGGAATGCAGTGGTACAATATCGACTGCAACCTCCGCCGCCTGGGTTCAAGCAGTTATTGTGCCTCAACCTCCTGAGTAGCTGGAATTACAGGCATGCACCACCAAGCCCAGCTAATTTTTGTATTTTTAGTAGAGATGGAATATCACCATGTTGGCCAGGCTGGTCTCGAACTCCTGACCTCAAGTGATATGCCTGCCTTGGCCTCCCAAAGTGCTAGAATTACAGGTGTGAGCCACGCGTACCCAACCGGCTGTACTCAACTTCTCTAGACCACAGTCTCCTTTTCTGCCAAATGGGGATTCTAATATCTCACAGAGTTCTTATTAAAGGCAAATGTGCTAATATGAAGAAAGGGCCTAACCAGGACCCAGTACACAGAAAGTGCTCAATAAATGTCAGTCACTGCTGTTTTGAATGGATGACACATTAACTTTAGGATTCCATTTCACTAAAATAAGTGGTCTCTTTTCTGTTTAATGGCTTTACTCCTTCCTAGATTATTATCATTGGCTCCTGAATAAATGGAAGTTTTCTAATGTCTTCCCTGTTGGAAGTTCATGCCTTGTAGTATTCAGAAGATCAAACTTGAATGTTACATTGTCTACAAGTTTTTCATCTTCTGCAACAAAAGTAAAGAATCTTACTTTCCATATGTACTGCCAGATGGAGAGAAAATAATACCCTCCTGAAGAAAAAAATATTTAACCCATATAATATACTTGCCACATCAAAGTCTGATTTTCCAGAAAATTTTGAATGATTTTTCAGTCCTCTCAATATTAGCTGACATTTGAAAGAGATTAATCTATTGGCTATGAGTTCTTCTTAACATGTATTTTACGCCAGCCTTTATTTTCAATAGATTTTTAAAACCATTTGATGATCAATTCTATGTTTTGCTTTGGTTATATTTGAAGAGAGTTTTTCATATTTAAAGCTAATGATTGTCCACCTACAAATGATGTATAACACTGCTCTTGCCAATGATAGTTTAATAATCAACAGCTGTGTATTAATATTTACACTCATCCATGTGTCCACATCCAGATTGGTGTCTTGCCATAGTTAATTCAAATCTCTTTTCTCCCTCCCCATTTGTAAACATTATCCTGAAGCTGGTTATACCATCATCATGCATGCTTTAATACTTTTTATATACTACATGATGCTTTTACAAATACCATGATAATAAGTAATACAAGACAGGGCACCCAGTTTTTAGAGGCATCAAAAGGATGGTACTCACAGTACCACTTAGTTCAGTACCATTGTACTAAGAAGCTCCAAAGTGTTGTAGGCTTAGTAGTTCAAGGAATATGTGTTGTGCTGGGCCTTTAGTGGAAGTGAGTTTGAGATGGCCAAGGTGGATGGTGGATGGCATTCCAAATGGAGGAAAAATGGGAGGAGAGGCACAAGTGTAGAAATATAGACCATGCATTCACTTCATTGTCTATTTCCTACCTCATGAAAATATAATTAATTTGTGTTGAATTAAGTTATATTGCATCCTGCACTGTTCTGGGTGCTATAGAAATAACAAAAGGTTTCTACTGCAATCTCCTGAATGTAATTGCATTAAACCTATACATTAATGTGAGATAAACTAACGAATCTGCATCATTTAGCAACTCTGCTTCCCCTAATCCTGAACTACTGTTTGGCTTTCTATCTATTCAGTTATTTTGTGTTACTTAGAAGAGTTTCTTTTTTTAATCGCTTTCTGGATAGAAGTTTCACATATTTCTTAGAAATGCAATTCCCAGATTTGTGGTTTTCATTTTATTATCAATGAAATTTTTTTTTTCTCAGTATATTTTCTAACTGCATAATATTTGTGTAATAGAATTCTCTAGGCATTTAGATATTTACCTTGTATTTAGGCACTTACCTGAGTCTTACAAATCACAAAGGTCTTTCAGCTAATTATTTTTGACATTTCTAGGTAATAATCCTCTTTTGTATTAGTTATACTTTTTATCTTTGTTTCATGTCTTATTGTGTAGGTCAAAACTTCTAGAATTGTAACAAGGAATACTGACAAAAATGAACAGCCTTATTTTACTCCAGTTTGAGGAAATGCCTCAAGTGTTTAATCTTTAGATATCATAATGACTATTGGTTAGAAATAGATTCTCATGCAAAAGAAAAATTCTACCATTCTATCATCTACATTTGTGTTCAGACATCACCATCATGTAAAACAAGGTACCCTTGAACCTTACAATGCAGGCCCAATACGTGCTGCCCCGGAAGAAAAGTGGTTCTTCCTACATCTCCATAAAAGGCCCTCCGATTTCCTGACCACGGTAGGAATTTTCAGTTTTCGGAGGAAAACTCATCCCTACTTATATCAAAAGGATGAGATAGGTCTCCACAGTACCACATTCCCAAGCTCTAGAATCGTCCATGCTGAATTTCACCAGGCCTGGTGCCCCATCCAGACAGGACTCTCTACCAAGTCCACCTTGGATCCTTCTCACAATCTTGTCTATAAATGAAACAATACAGGTTACATTTCCTACTGGAGTGCTGGGGCCTCACACACATCTCCCCAAAACAAACAAGTTTAAGGTGAGTCCAGTCTAAATACATATTTTAAAAGAAAATGGTCTCTAAATTTAAAGAAACATCCACTTTGCAATACTACAAATAACATTTCGAGGTAACTAGCTGCTTTCGGGTGGTGATGACTTTAAAAATTTTGTTCAACAGAAAGAGAGGACAACAGACACTGGGGTCTACTTGAGGGTAGAGGTTGGGAGGAGGGAGAGAAGCAGAAAATATAACTATTAGGTACTGGGCTTAATACCTGGGTGATGAAATAATCTGTACAACAAATCCCCAAGCAACAAGTTTACCTATAACAAACCTTCTCACGTACCCCCAAACCTAAACTAATAAATACATATTTTGTTCAAGAACAGTGTGGGCATATATGCTATGTATTCAGATCTACAGTACACCCTGGCCCCTCCCTTACCTGAACATCCTTCCCTGGGCACATATCACTGTCTAAGACATCACATAACTTATTTATTACAGCATTGTCTCTCTCCCCCATCTAAATGTGACCTCCACAAGGGCAGAGATCTTGTCTCTTTCATTCACTAATAAATCCCAAGGATCTAAAACAATGCTCAACAGAGTAGTTGCTCAATAAATACTTTTTTTTAATCAACGAATGAAAAAAATCAGATTCTGAAATACTTTTGCTAAAAAAAGACAACCTATTATAAAAGGAAGTTCATGTTTTCATCTGTAGAAGCAGAAAACTAGTAGCAATTTTCAAATGCTTTCTCTCCAACTTTTAAAGGTAAAATTTCATCTCTTCAGGCATGTTATATTAATATGTTTAATATTATAGATTGTTGACCAGGAATACACAATGAGGAAAGTAATTTTTTTTTTTAAAGCCATATATGGTGATGAGATAGTGAGGCCCAGAGATGGAAACCATTCCTTATATTCCCAGAATGATGCCAGAAATGTAATGAATGCTTCATAAATTTTACTGAATGAGTGGGCAAATGAATAAACAAACGAATACACAAATGAATAGCATTCTAATGATGTAAAAAAGTCATGTGTGAGAATGTTCATAAAATTCCTGAAGAGCTAATGCCTTTCCCTAAAGAAATAAAGCTTTCAAAGGCAGTTTAGGATTGGAGGTCAGGAGAGGACACTGGTTAACAAAATCATTCTAGGAAATTCAAATTACTCTGGAGATGTACTAATCATACACTGAGCCTGCATCCCAATGATGAAAGAAGCAAAACCTAATCCAGAGTTTCACACTCATCAAACATCCTGGTCATTCCTATATTGCCAATTTTCCTTCCCTATCTTCCATCTCAGCAATCTTGGATTTAAATTTGAGTATGGGGGTGTTTGAGTACTGGAAAAGAAAATCTGCAGCACTTACCCATTTACTTTCAAGAGCCTCAATTCCTGCAGGCAGAGAATCTCATCTCTTTCCCTCAGTGACCATCACTGCTCCCATACGTTAGGGTGCCAAATGCAAGCTACCTTGTGATTGTGATTCAGAATTCCTGGCATTTACTACCTAGCTAATTGGAGCTTTCAATTAGTCTCTCCTGATAAGGAGTCACGGTGCTTCTTCACTGATGTGATCTCCTGCTATACACAAATGTGTGTTCAGAAACAGATTATCGCTTTGTGCCGAGGCAGCATTTTATTAAACTGAATCTGAAATCAGAAGGGAGTTTTCAGCCGTGGGTTTTTCAGTAATGCTTCAACCTTCATTTTGCAACTTACCACACATCAGTGCTTATAGGGAAGAAGTATGAATCTTCAATGTTGTGCCTTCTCCGTTAATTTCACTGGCACTACCCACCAAATGGCTTATGGTATTTCACAGCACGACACATTTGATCAGGCGGGGTCACTGTGTTCTACACACACATATATTCAACCAGAAATTTACAACTCTTTCAAAAGCCAATTTCAAGGGCATTTAGGAGGCATCTTTGTTGAAAACACATGAGCTTCACAAGAGGTTTCCTATTGTGGTCTGACACCAAAGCATGATTACCAGGTGAGCGGCATAAACATCACTTGGGAACTTGTTAAAAATGCAAATTCTCAGACCTCCTGAATCAGAAGGTTGAAAAGTAAGCCCAGCAATCAGTGCTTTAACAAACCCTCCCAATGATTCTGATACAAGGTCGAGTATAAAAACAAAGGTTTAAAGACATCATTGAGGGGATGCTGCCGTAGACCAACGATTCTCAAACTTCAATGCATCAGAATCACCTGGAGGACTTATTAAGATGCTGATTGCTGGGCCCCATCTTCACATTTCTAAGTCAGGAGATCTGGGATACGGCCCAAGAATTTGCATCACTAAGCTCCCAAGTGATACTGATGCTGCTGGTCTCGGTACCACACCTTGAAAAACACTGCAGAAAGTTTCACCATTTACTTCCTTGCCATCTGTTGTAGCACTACCCTAGGTCACCTGTTAGGTTTTGTTTGGTTTGAAAAATTTCACAGACTCAGAAATTTTAAAAAATTACTGAACTCAGGAGAAAACATAAATTTCAAGGGGTAAGAAAGGAGACTTGCTTCTGATGCTCTAACTTTGAAAGAGATCCCGGGCAAAACTGTGTAATTTGGAAATACACAGTAAGCTTATGTTTGACAGAACATGGATGCCTGCTTCAACTTTTTGCCAGGCTGTTCATATTGGAGAAATACGCTTCTCCCCAAAGAAGAGGAACCACACCAGTATACGATTACAGAGAACGGAATACCGGACAGTTATTGACAAGATGACCCTCGTTGCCGTGCTACCACTAAGTTACTTGATGAACAAGTTTTTACCTCCTAAGGAATCAGTTTCTCCTTTTTTAGATATGCATTGACTCACTCATGTGTAAAACACTAAACTTCACTGTTGTTAAAGAGACAAAGATGAATTAGACATCATTCTTAAAGAAAGTCATGCATGTAAACAGCTATAGTACAGTGATGGGGAATGCCACTGAGAAAAGCACCATAAATACTATGAAATGATTGCTCTTATCACTACATTGTAACGACTCCTCCACTTCCTGGAGCCTGGGCTTGACAATTTAGAGTCATTTTCTCTTGTCTCCTCTATTTCTCCCTAGCTCTTCAAATGCCTCCTGATTCTCCCTTTGACATTTCTCTCAACAGTATCATTTCTTCTCTTTCCCCACAGCCTCATGCCCCTCTCAGTTTGTCACTTTATGGCACACTTTCTGCAGTATCCTCCACACCACTCTAGTGAGCTGCTGTCTTCCTTCCTTCTAAGACATCCTGCAACTTGTTACCAGATTCAGCTTCCTAATATATGTGAAATCTATCGTCACAACTTTGCGTCTCTTTACTGGTTCCTGCCTGCACTGCTCCATCTGCCACTCAGGCACCTCATGAACTGCTTCCTTCTCTCATCCACCATGACCTGCCTTTCCTCCCCAGTACAACATATTCAGGCTACTAGACTAGCTCTCTTCTGTTTCACCAACACACTCCATCCATCAAAGCCATGAGTCTTTGCAAACATTCCACCAACTTCTTGGAAGACCCTGCCCTCTCCTCCATCCATTTACATTTGGTCATCAACCAAGACCCCTGCTTGAAGCACTTTCTCTTAGTTCTCCAATCATAGTGTTTCCTCCTGCTCTGAATTTTGACCACTTATATCAATGAGTTCATCACAGAGTCCTTTTTGCTGATTGTTTTTAGAGTCTATAGATGTCTCTCCATTGAGAGAAATGAGGTCTTTTACTTTTGGATCTCTCCCATCCTGCTGTGCCTGTTCCCCCTCCCAGTCACACACAACCTCTCTTGCTCATCCACAGTCAGCACAGGGAATGCAGCAGAGACTCAGGAAATGTTTGGGGGATGTGTGAAGTAAGACTGGGGACATCTGTTGTTTTCTTTTTGCCAGGCTGGCATGCGTCCGCCTTCTGATTCCCATGCTCTCTCTCCTTATGGTTCTGGTGCTGCTGGGAAATGTGGCCCAGGCCTGGCTAACTGGAATTCTGGCTGCCCTGGTCATCCATGATCACTCAGCACTCGTGGATGATTAAGTGGTATAAACCAGTCCAAGTAGTACTAATGAGACTCACATTTGAAGCCCTTATCAGAACTCTAAGAAAAAATAAACTCTCCACCTACTGTTCTTGAAGATCATTGGATATTTACCTGGAAGCACTGGCAGACATCTTAGCAGAGAAAGCCTGCCTCAGAAACATGTCAACCCAGAGGAAAGAAGGGTAGAGGCATGGAAAAAGACAGATTGCCATTATTGACTACCTGAATTTGGCTGTGCCTGAAGCCAGTGCCCACAACTGTTCATAAGCCAATAAAAGCCTTGTAATCCTTAAGCGAGTTTGATTTCGTTTGTCATTTACTGTCAATAGAGACCAACTGACTTAAACAAAAATAATAAAAACTGACACAAATAGAGAATGTACTAAGTACAAGGAGCTATGCTAAGTACTTAAGGAAACATGCATTTAATCTTTTGATAAAAGACCACCTCTAAGTAATTGTGATGAGTCAGTAATAGTGGATGAATTTTTCTGGTTGAAATAAGATACTGATGGCAAATTTTATATACCAGACAGTATTACTGATCTCTCATGACAGATTGCCTAATATTTAAATGTGGAAAGGTATTGGAGAAAATGTAATAAACTACATTTGTAGCAACTGAACTATACATGTATTATAGCACTTATATATATAGCATTTACTGAGCTATATTAGACTATATATATATGTCAATCACAATATGTTTAGTCCATAAATATGACCATTTAATTCTGTAAAAGAGTTATGAACATGCCTTATGAAATATATGAATATTTCCATAGCTAATTTTTTCTGGATATAATTACTTCATTAAGCACATGAAGGTTAATATATTTTATTTTTTTAATAGCATAGAAATATTTTACAAAATGTATAGAAGTTGATATATAATTATTTTTTCAGAATATAATAGGAAGTCAAATAAGGTTTGGTTATGAATATGATTTGAGATCTTCAGGTACAAAAGCCAGAGGCAAACAACTATATAAGAGATTGCCAGCTGGAACTGGTACACATACAGAAACACAAATTTGAGATTATAAGAAGTATTTTGGTAAACAGGGAGTCTTGAATTCCTGCTATGTTTATTGCTGTAATTACTTTTAGACCTGAGTTCTGTTTGTAATCTTTTAAAATGTGGTGACTCTACACACATGGACATGTAGCATAAGTGGGCATTCATCTAAAAATGGAAACAAGGTATATGACTTGGATTTTAATTACCCAAAACAAGATATTTTCCCAGGAAAAGAAAATGCTTGGATACAGCATCTTTAACCCATGTTTGGTGAATTACCAGAGTTTGGGGTTTAATTCTTTTAATAAAACAGTTTGCTAACTTAAAAAGCCCCTATTTGTCTTATGAAAACCACATTGTTTGTCTAATAAAAGTTTGTTGTCACATACCATTTTAACTTTGAAACTCAGGATCAATTCACCTGTCCTAATTCAAGGAAAATTATATCTTCTTTGTGAGGATGCCATTTCTAATTCTTGTGGAGACCTCAACCTGGGTGACCGCAACTCAGCCTCGTGAGAGGAGCCCTCTTTCATCAGAGGACGATGTTCATACCCAGATTTGTGAAAAGAAAAAAAAAAAAAAATCAAAAGAAAATAAACATTGAGGAAAGGAGGGAAGAAAAGGAGGGGGAGAAAAGAGAGATAAAGGACAGAGCACCTTGTTGTGAGAAGACAGGAAAAAAGCCCATGTCTCCTGGACATTTCTTCATGGGTTAATAATTCCCTCCTATCCCCTTGCCCATCTGCACTTCTCCCAGTTTCCACTGGTGTCCAGTGGTGCAAGAATTTCATGCAGAACAATCACAAAGACCTCTGAAAGATCATGCTGTATCTACTTTATGTTAACAAGCCTAGGGCCAGCATAAATTCTTTCACCTTTAGAAGAGAAAAGGAACCTGATGACTATGGGAAATCTAAAAAATGTTTCATTGCCAAAGGCATTCAAAAAGGCCAGATTTCTTCAACCAAGCCAGGCTGGGAAGAGACAATGGAAACTTTTCTGAATCATGATCATCCACTGGCTGTGAAATGTAATTTTAGAGCAAGCCACAAAGAAATAATTAGAGACATGTTTGCAGAAGAGATCAGTGACTTTGAAATTTCCCAAAGACTCCAAATGCAAAATGACACTAGCCTGCATGCAGTTCCGGACATAGCATATCAGGCAGCGGTATTGAAGCAGCAGAATTTGGACACGGTGGTTGAGCATGTGGAGGAATACCAAAAGAGTGGTTGTCATTTTGTCAGAGCCAGGAAAATGATGACAGAAGAGAAGCACAGCCACAGATCAGAAAACAGCAGCTGAGGGAAACAGGCACATGGAAGCCAGTCTGCATCTGCCATGAACAAGGTTCACCTCTGGAACACGAATGCATGAAACCAATCATGTATTTGAACTGCAAAGTTCCACCATGAGGAATCTTTTGTTTAATGATACTCTGACTGAAGAGTCAGCTGCAAAACCTGGTCCTGATCCTAAGAATGCAAACAAAGTGGTTGCCCTTGAACTTGACTCACGTGAAAATACTTTGCAATCTTTGAACTCACGTAGAACTTACAAATATTTATTCATATTGTGTCATGTCTCTTGAATTGTCATTGTACTATAGAATAAATGGTAGAGCAGTGGGCATCACCAGCCCATAAAATGTGCACAGAGAGTTTATATTAGCAGCAAATATGCAAAACCTGTCTAAAGCAATGACAATGATTTTATATCCTTATTTTCAGATAAAAAAGATCAGAATCAAAATCTCAAAGGATATAATGGCAGTAATAGAACTCACTAAATAGATTCCTTCAAATTCTTCTGTGTTTTTCACATGCTGGAAACTTTAGAGCTTGATTTTTCTGGGGATACAAGATATACATAGTTAACCATAGATATACAAAGTTAACCATTAATGGTCGGGCATGGTGGCTCATGCCTGTAATCCCAGCACTTTGGGAGACCAGGCAGACAAATCACCTGAGGTCAGGAGTTCAAGACCAGCCTGGTCAACATAATGAAACCCCCGTCTCTACTAAAAACACAAAAATTAGCCGGGTGTGGTAGCAGGTGCCTGTAATCCCAGCTACTCAGGAGGCTGAGGCAGGAGAATCACTTGAACCCAGGAGGTGGGGGTTGCAGTGAGCCGAGATTGCACCACTCCAGTCCTGGTGACAGAGTGAGACTCCCACAATCTCAAAAAACAAAACAACAACAACAAAAAAACATTAAGCAATCATTCAAAACCACAAGTCAAGTAATGGCACAAAGATGAATTGATGCCAAATTGCAGTAAGTCAGGTCAACCAGTGTCCTGAGTTTTACAAACAAGAAGTACAATATATAGAATCTATAAAGTTTGCTAGCTTTTTAACCTTAGAATCTTTATAATCCAGTAAGTAGTTAATAATTAAATTTAAAGGCTGAATAAAGAAATATAATTTTGATAAAATAAAACAGATAACATAGAAATTGTTTCGAATATAAAAATATATCATGAAAAAAAGAAAATTTTATTGTTTACCATGGTATCTGCTGCTAGAGCCCTCAGGTTTTTAAACTGTACAAATGATGATTGTCAATGGCAACTTATGTAGATCTCAAACAATACTCTATCATTCAAGAACAAAAATGGAAGCACTGTCATTCAATAGTTTTAATTCTGTTAAGCAAATCTTTTGGCTTTTATTTCAGGACTGGCTCTATGGCATTTTAAATGTAGCTAGTACCTTCAATTCATTACATTGACTCCACTGAAATAATGTCTTTCTTTCTTGCACTGATTCCTTCCTCTTTTTTTCCACTGTAATTAACTAATAGATTTGATAAAGTTGAAGTGTCTATTTTCTTTTTTCTTACTTGCACTTTAAATAACAGTAATAAGATTGTATGCATAATGCTACATGAGGAGATACTCATATTTTTTGTATTGCACTATTTCTCTCGAATAGTCATTGTGCTAGACTACAGTAAGTGATAGAGTGCCGGGCATGCCTGGTCAATGAAATATGTAAAAAGAGTTTTTTAATCAGTACCACATAAAAGAGCAAACTGAGGTACAGAAACTTAAGGACACTTAACAAAGTGACTCAGTGTATCTTATTTAGGAACATGCTAACTTTGGGATGACATAGCAAACCACCAGAATCTAGTATCATGCTTTAACTTTCTAAACACCAACAACTTGGCAAATAATTTACAGAACAGGCACATAACTTTAAGACATAACTTTCACTTCATACCAATCATTTATCTTTGTGTGTAATTTGTCTTTTATTATGGAACATTTTTAACTGGAGTACTTCCATTGATCAGGCTAATTGCTAAGTGTATTTCCTATCTCTGAAATATACACTGGCTTTGAATGTGATATTGAAGAATTAGAATGTACACATAACTAAACTGAGCACAGCTTTCAGTTTAAAAGTTCAAGGCAAAAAATAATTACATAAATATATAAATAGTTCATAGCTAGGTAAAAAGAAATATATCAAGTTTATTAAATTTAGCCATAACTGTTTTTTTTTTTTTAAGTCTCTGTGTTATGTCATTACATTTTACAAAGCCTGCCATATCTTTCTATCTATGCATCTTTGGGTTTTATATGCCTCTAAGCATCTCTGGAGTAATTTTAAGTTGGACAATGTGAACTATGTCATGGAGAATTTATAGGTAATATTTACTGGAGTCACTGAACTGTCTCCATGAGCTTTCCCACAACTATAAGATCACAAATGATCTATAAGGTTTGGAGCAGACAAGAATCTCAATTGCTAGAATCCTGAAAGGTTTCTGAGATACAGTGAAAGTCAAATATGCAGATTCAATACTATGAGAGGCATATTTGGCTACAGAGATACAATGAATAATTTCATGTGTCAACTTGACTGAGCCATAGGATGCCCAGATATCTGGTTAAACATTACTTTTGGATGTGTCTCTGAGGATGTTTCCAGAAGAGGTTACTGTTTGAATTGTTAAACTGAGTCAACCAGGTTGCACTCCCCAGTGTGGCTGGACATCCTTCAATCTGTGAAGGACCTAAAGGCAGAGGAAGGTTGGATTTACTCTCTGCCTGACTGCTTGAACTGAGACATCGTTATTCTGCTCTTGACACTCCTGGTTCTCAGGCCTTCAGATTCAGAGTGAAATCTATATCATTGACTCTTTAGTTCTCAGGCCTTTGAACTACACCACAAGCTTCCCTGAATCTTCAGCTTGCAGATGGCATATCATGGGACTTAGCCTCTATAACCACGTGAGCCAATTCCTTAGGATACACACACACACACACACACACACACACACACACACACACACACACACACACACACACACACACAATCTTCTATTGATTCTGTTTCTCTTAAGAACCCTGACTCATACAAGAGGAATCTGCTTAATCTAAAGCTAGGTCATGGAGCTTCCTAATTTGCCTAGAAGATAAAACAGTTAGGTCTCACATGGTGAAACAACATTCTGTCTCCCCAGCATATATGTAGTTTGTGCATTCAGTAAGCTTACTGTTGAGAATCTACCAGAAATCATGCTACCCACTAAGGATAATAAGTAAAAGGACATAGTGGCTGCCTTCAATGAACCCACTGTCAGAGTTCTAAGATGACCCATGCTCTGCTTTAATTGACTGTGATAGAGGAGGTATTCATTCATTTTGTCATTCAACAGAATGTATTAGCTACCTAATATATTAAAGGCACTTTTGCTATGTGCTGTATATAGAGTACTAAACAAGGCAGATTTGGCCTTTGCTCTCATAGAGTTTACCTTAAGCGATAAAGCAAGAATTTCATCACATTGTTAAATGTGTTAAAGGGGAAGAACAGGTTCTATAGGAGGATATATGGAAAGATAGCTCATTGACTGGGAAGAGGCAGCTGAGCTAGCCAAAGGGTAAGCTCAAAGTGACATAGGAGAAGAGATGGATTTGGAAGAGACCATTTAAACCAGCCTGGAAAGCATTTCCAAAGGCCATGAGGCAAGCAAAGAGCACGGCTTGTCTGAGCGACTCCAAGGTCAAGATGGCTGAACCAAAGAGAGGAAGAGAAAGTCCTATGAAATTAGAATGGAAAGAGAAACGAGGCCAGCCTATGCAGAGCTTCCCAGACAGTGTGAGTAAGGATTTTTGTCTTGATCCTAACTGTCTCTGAAGGATTTCAAGCAGAAACTGATAAGATTTGCATTACTAACAGAATTTTATGCCCGCTTTGAGGAAAATGGATTAGAAGTCAGAGGTACAGAGTTATCATAGAAATCCAGATAATGGTGGTATGGTAAAGATGGCAAAAAGCAGACAGAGTCAAGAGATATTCTGGAGAGAAAATGGACAGAAGTGGGTAAAGGATTAAGCATAAAAGGAAAGGGAGAATCTGATAAATTCTAGGTTCCTGGCTTGTGCAACAGAATGGTTGGAGGACCCTGCACTGAAATGGGGGGAAACAGGAAAGGATCAGGTGGGACTGGGGCAAAATGAGCCACGACGAGTCAAGGAAAGGGTGACACTGAGCATGACTCAAAATTGTCTGATCTGGACAACTGTCGCACTTAGCTGGCAGAAAAGACTCTATGAATATGCACCTATGCCTGTTGGGGGAGGGTAGATTTTCAGCCACTGTGAAATATGACAATATTGTTTTAAAAATGGTGTGCATTCATTACTCTACCATACATCAAGGATTTAGGACAAATATAATCTAATTAGTAGTATGGCAATATTAATCACTCAACTAGAGTATAACTTTGTTCATTTATTCTCCCTTCCCGTGGCCTACCTCTCTCCTCTCTCAGATTTGCTTCTCCACAATTTGTGTCATCATTTTATCTGGATCATGATAGAGATAGAGAGATGGTGAATGGGGTCAGACTCCGTTGCACAAATCCAGGTGCTACCACCTTGTTGCATGACTGACAAGTTGGCCAAATTCTTGTCATGTTTTTTCATCCATTATATTATTCACCCAACAAAACATCTACTTGAGGAATTTTGTGAAATGAGAAATCTATCTAACAGGCCTGGTACAGTACCTAGTTTATGGTAGATGCTTTTTAAAAAATGGCTAATTCCCTATAGTTCCAGAGGCTTTTTTTAACCACTATCCTGACATCTTTTCACTGAGCAAACCAGGATACTAGATGTAACTCCTTTGCCCCACCCTTTGGGGAGAATTGAAGAGGGATCCCATCCTAATTTGAGCCCACTATGTGTATCCCATTCAAAGGGAGGCCTCTCTACCTCCCTCCCCTATTGTTTGGCCTGTCCCCTCTACAAAATACATCAGCCCCTGACCCTGCCTCCCCACACACAAGTACCACACCAAGACAACTGCTGAGGCCAAGAATTGCACTCTTATATTTCCTCTTATTTTCCTTCAAAGTGAAAGGAGAGGAGCTCTCTTTTCGTATACGTGGGATATACTGCAATAGGAGAGGCACATAAGAGTTTTCCTCAGGCTCCAATTTTGTGGCATTGGAGATAAGCCCCTGACTGTGATGCTTTCACTTTCAGAAGTGTGCAGACGCAAAAATAATGTCCTGGCCTTTGGTCTTTCCAAAACGCTTTAGACTAAAACACTTGAGTAGTTGCGCATGTGAGCGTAGTGTTAGTTTCAGCTGCCAATTTTCGAATTAAATGGCTTACATTACTACAAACTTTTAGCAGAACATGTTTTCCAAAATAAATGTCTTTAAATCTACACTTCCACCAACTGATTAGAGACTTGAACTCAGAAAATATGGCAAAAACAGCAGAGCAGCAAAAGGAAGAAAACACATGCTCACTTCATATGGTAAAATGATTCTTCCTTCCTCTTCCAGACGCACATACACTTGGCATATGCGCAAAGTGGATTTTATTTCCCCTGAACAGAGAGATCCTAAAAGGTGTCTACTTGTCTGTAGTTCAAGTTGCATTAAACATTATCGAATCTACATTTTAATGATTTAAGTTTGCATGTTTAAATTAAGAGTGAGTGTCTCTTTTTTTTTTTTTTTTTTTTTAATAACTTTAAAGATAAACCTGATCTGAAATTCTAAACAAAACAGTGTTGGCAAGGCAGTGTGGCAGTATACCCAGGAAAACTGCACTTGAAAATAATTCAAGTATTGTCTTCTGGACCTGAGGGTCCTACCTATCTTTATAGTTCTGAGAGTTAATGAGCCATGAAGTGATCATTTAAGGGCTTGTGTCACAGCAGTGGCCATATGAGTTTGTCATTGTGATGGCATTTCTTAGAAAATCATCTCAATTTGTACCTTTTACTTTAAGGAGAGGGGAAAAAAATCTTTATGCCTCATTCCTACCCATTACCTCCATCTAGGATAGAAGCGGTGTCTGATTAAACATATGGCACATAAACAGTAATTTAATTAAATGTGAACAAAGCCTTTCATGTACCATATTTAAATTTTGAAATGTAGCCCAGTTTTCCTTCTACTTAGAATACATGGAACAACATGCAAAAAAAGTCACATGTTTAAGGACAGATATGCTGATGCCACGTAAAGCGCTCTTGCTGTGTGACATGGCCTGGCCCCATCAATAGGCAGGCTATTCTAAGTACACTCCATCTTGGCACTCAACAGAGTTGAGTATTTTTGTCCTGACCAACCTACCATTTTAATAAAATTACAAGCATAGCTTTGTTGTGATTTCTTCCAATTCTAGTGTCTGAAATGGTTTGATTTAAATCATTTTAGGGTTTTTAAAAGCCAAACCACAAACTAACCAGAGACAGTTTACTTAAACTCGTATATTCTTTTGGAAGTTCCTGAGCAAATCAGGGAACAAATACAAGTTTGAAGAAGGATGTTTTAGAAACCACCTATAGAAAACATTTGAGATTTATTTAGCTAATTACAAGTATTTCTACAACAAACAGGATAATTTGACTAAGTACTCCAAAATGCCAATGGAATAATTGTCAAATGTCCCCCCATCGAGTTGGCCAAAAGAAACAAATTAAAAAGACTTAGAGAATCCTGACATTTTGTTTGTTTGTTTTTCTTGATAGAAATAATCAATGTTCTACAAAGATCCTAGTTACACTTTGCAAGGTAAAATGTCTGAGACAGATAAACTGTTACATATGAAAGATCACCCAGTGGGTTGTTTTATTTTATTTTTTTGAAAGCTTTAACAATTTAAAGCAGTTCACTGTCTCTTTTATTCTAATTGCCCAATTACATACCTTTACTCAAGCATCATGCTCCCTACAGTAAAATAGTTTCCTCACAGCCCAGCCCCTGATTTCCACACAATTAATTCAGATAAATACCTGTTAGGATATTTCTTTCAGTAATGTAATGAGGTCCAACACTAAAAATATAATGCTTTCAGAATGGAAGCTCTCAGACTGGATGCTCTGACCGCTCAGTCTAAGTGTCATGTGTTATATAAACATGTAAAACTCACAATTGCCATTGATTCCGTTGTCTTCATCATTCCTCAGCTTCCATCTTCCAGAGATTGTAAGAGAAAAAAGGCAAATAAAATTCAAAACATGTTGTGCCAAGAACATTTTCCATTAATTTTAAACCCACGCATATGGCAAGGGAAATAAAATCCGTGTGTTTCCTGACTCATTTACACTTAATTCACCAAAATGTTCTTTTTAAAAGAGAACTGACATTCTACAAGTCTTCTGAACCTATTTTCTTTGACATACTGTCCCATCTTGTCAACTCACAGCTCCCAAGGTTCAAGGTTGGTTTACAGCTTTGAACCCATATGCTGAAAATAAGCTTGAACTTCACAAAACAAACATGCTTCGCTGTGACCCCTCTGAAAATAATTCCAGTTGATCTTTGAGCATGATATTTTGTCACTTCTACTCTTCAATCTTGAGTTAGAGTGGGAGTGAATGAGGCAATGAAGGCCAAAAAAAAAAAAAAAAAAGGAAGAGAAAAGAAAAGAAACTAGAAGGAGGAGGGGTAGGAAGAGAAAGAAAAGCAAAAGGAAATGATTAGTTAGCTTGGGATGTGGTAAAGTAAAAAGAATGGTGGACCAGAAATAAGGAGAGACCCTCTGGCTTCTCATCCTAGCTCAGACACTAGCTAGGGTATAGCTAGGTAAAAACATTACCCATCCAGGCGGGTACACAAACATTCATATTCATAAAAATGAGAAGGATCAGAATTTACAAACATGGTTGAGATTTGAGATGACTACAATGTTTCCTTCTGTCCCTGATAATTCTGTTACTTTCCGGGTTTACCCCTGGACTTAAAGCAAATCAAACTATTCAAGGAGTTTCGCGATCGTGAGAATTACCCCAAAGTGGTCTTTCTTCTACCTCTAGTTAGGTCTCTGGCCCTCTCCACTCCCCACAGGACCACAGGACATTTTCCTAACTCTTTTTTGCTCCAATTCCTCCAGCTTCATGTTCCTATTGATCCACTTCTATTTCATGTGCCTGTTGATTCATTTCTATTCAATGTTTTTATGGATCCATTTATCTGAATCTTGAATCCTCTGCTTTGCTCTACAGTCCATTCTTGGACATGAATTGGTTCCTTTGGTCCTAGCATGGGATTTGACACCAGAACACCTTATGTAGTTTGCAATTTCTGAACTCCTTCCTGTCTTCAATAAGGAAACACCTGGTTCCTGGATCAAACGGCTATAAAAGTCTGTGCTTATGTATCATGAGAATTGGTTCAGATTTAATTCATGCTCTAAGCTCCAAGCTAGGTGTAAAACTAGACAATCAAACATTAATCCATGATAGATTTTATTCAAATATTCTGGTCTAAAAACATATCCAACCCAGGGGAAAAGAAAAGTTACCTCTAGCCTATGTATATAAACATGTAGGAGCTTTTTAAGGGCTATGTGTGTTTAGTATGTTTTACCTAAAAGGAAAGAAGGTCATAAAGTCATCAAAACTTCTGCAGAATATCATTTGCCCTTTTCATGGAAAATTAGCCTACTGGTTTCTGCACAATATTTAATACAGATTGGCTGTTGTGGGGCTGTTTGTGCTGACCTTGGCGTTCTTTCCTTTAAGGCACATAGACTTAATGTGATATGTATTTCAATCTCCGGAGTAATGTCTTTGCTTTCTCGAGACTCTGTTTATGCTTGTGATGATTTTGATGTCTTTTGATCATTTCTCCTGTTTATCACTTTAATGATTTTGTAACCATGTGTGTAAAAAGTAGTTTGCCAAGTTTCAAACCCCTTGGAATTTCCTTAGTTTTTCATTTGGAATCAGACTTAAGCTCTTCCAGGTTCTATTTACTGCTAGCTAATGATGACTGCCTTATCCAAAAGAGGGAAAGACTTTTGAACATATATTAAATTGTGTGTATGATTTCTGAGACATCAAATAGCTGGAATAACAAGTCAACATTTTGATGAGTTAAGTGCAAATTAATTAAAGACATATGAACTAAATTCTTGAAGCACAGATGGTTTGAGAAACCAAAAAGTGCCTGGAAAAAAATATGGCTCTTATTTTCATGAACTCCCAAAGTTTCAAAAAGTAGTTGAAGATTCATTTCCATCTCTTATCAATTGTTGCTTTCAATTTTTAATAGATTATATCCTTTTATGTTTAGTTTTTAACCTGAATCATCTAAGCAACAGAAGTCCTATCTTTCTTTTCCTCTTTCTTGCTCAAGCATGGGTAGGAATCAAGGGCAAGAAACTCATCTTCCAAAAGGTGATAGTACTAATCTGATAAAATAAATATCGAGACACTGTTCAGCCATGCTTTCCAGTGGATGAAACACTAGAAGTATAAATAAACCTCTATGGTGCCCTCCTCTAGTCCTGTTTCCTTTATTCTGGCAAAGACACATTTTTGTACTATTACAGTGCTAAGTCTTGATGCTCTCCTATAGACTTAGAAATGTCATAATAGGTGGCTCACGCCTGTAATCCCAACACTTTGGAAGGTCAAGATGAAAGCACTGCTTCAGCCCAGGCATTCAAGGTCAGCCTGGGCAACACAGTGAGACCCCATCTCTTATAAAAAATAAAGTATTAATTAGCTGAGCATGGTGGTGTACGCCTGTAATCCTAGGTCCTCGGGAGGCTAAGGCAGGAGAATCCCTTAAGCCCAGGAATTCAAGGTTACAATGAGCTATGATCACCACTGCACTGCAGCCTGGGTGACAAAATGAGATCCTATCTCTCAAAAAGAAATTAAAAAGAAAAAAAAAGAAAAGTCATAATGGCCTGTGTTAAGGCTGCTTTGGCTCTGCTCTCTAGACTTCCGTTGGATCAGGCAAAAGGAAAGCTATGGGTGGTAAGGTGAACTCAGGGGATATTTTCCTTAGCCTTCTTTGAAGATCTCTCTCTTCCAGGGATTTTATGGAAAGAAGTGATAAACCAATGTGCTGCACCGATTAACTCATCATTGACATTAGGTATATCTCCTAATGCGTGCAGCACACCAACATGGCACATGTATACATATGTAACAAACCTACACGTTGTGCACATGTAGGCGCCCCCCCCCTCTAGAACTTAAAGTATAATAATAAAAAATAAAATAAAATAAAATAAAAAATAATTAAAAAAAGAACCAATGTATAGATTTCTAGATCCCTAAAACAAACAAAAGCAATATATTAACTGGAGCTGCTATATAGTAAAAAACCCATTATTACATTTTTTACTTCTGATACTCAGAATATGATTCCACCAACATTCAAATTCTCCTTTTCAAAATATTAACTCTTTTTTTTATTTTTATTTTTTTGAGAGCAGAGTCTTGCTCTGTCGGCCCAGGCTGGAGTGCAGTGGCCGGATCTCAGCACCGCGGCCCAAAAATTATACACTTTAAACGACAATAGAGAGAAAGGTATTTTCTATAAAACACTTGGTTATCAATCATATAATTTCCCATACTACGTGTTCTTTGTTGTCTGTTGTTGTGTTTTTTTTTTTTTTTTTTTTTTTTTTTTTTTTTTGAGATGGAGTCTCGGCTCTGTTGCCCAGGCTGGAGTGCAGTGGCACAATCTCAGCTCACTGCAACCTCTACCTCCCAGGTTCAAGCAATTCTCTGCCTCAGCCTCCTGAGTAGCTGGGATTACAGGCAGCCACCACCACGCCCAACTAATTTTTTGTATTTTTAGTAGAGACGGGTTTCACCATCATGGCCAGGCTAGTCTTGAACTCCTGATCTTGTGATCCACCCGCCTCAGCCTCCCAAAGTGCTGGGATTACAGACTTTGTTCACTTTTAAAAATAACAACAGTAAGACATAATTGTTTATCATGGTACACAAATTATTGTAAAGGAAAATGTAATCACATCACCAAATCATATCACTAATAATAGTCATATCACTATTGATATAGGCAATTTTACTAGGCTAATACATCATTTGTGCATGTGTGTGTATGTGTGTATGTTTCTTGATTTTTTCACAGGAAATGAAATATAATTTCATACTATACTACATTTTTTGTTACAATTCTCAAAAGTCCATCCTAAAAATCTACCTAGTTCAATAGTTATAGCACAAACATATCTTTTCAAATCTCAGTTTAGTATTTTATATCGTTGTTGACTGTGATATATTCAATCATTACATAATGGATGGACCCTCAGATCGTTTCCAGTTTTTTTCTACACTGAAGAGTTTTGCTATACAAAGCCTTGCAACATATGTCCTTGAATTCTGGGACTTTGATCTATGTAGTACTAATGCTCAAAAATGGGATGGCTCAGCCAAATAAGAGGCAGCGCTCTATTTTATAAAAGGTATATCTATATTACTACCCAAAAAGAAATGCAGAAATGTATTACTATGTCCATTTCTCCATATTTATTTTTGCACATTTGACAAATGAAAATAAAATTTTCAGAGTTATTTTCTATTTCTTTAACTGTAGTTTTGTTTTGCTGAATTAGTGATAAGAATTTATTTCTATAATTTAGAATTATAATACTGATAATGAATTTTATAAAGAGAAAATTGTTAATGCAAAATTTAACACAAATGAAAAAGCCATGTGTTGACATGGGAAGAAATCCACCACAAACTAAGTAATATAATCAAGATGCAAAACAAAACTAATGAAACAAAAAATAAAAAAATCTCTCATAGATGAATTCTGAAACAGTGGTCAAGAAAATGTGCTCACTGTACTCTTTCTGGGTACTCTCTCTGGAAGGGAGGACTTTCACATTTCACTCTAAATACAGAGTTGTACTGTGCACATTTGTAGGTGCATACTATTTTGTACCTAAATGTGATATAAAAACTTTGATTGATTTCAAAAAAGAGCTGATTATAGTATGGCATACAGTGGTAATACTGTTTTCTCCAGAAAGTGAAATCTCTCTATTTTACCTTGGTATTACGAATATGTTTCACTGAATTTGACCTTGTTTCTAAATCTGTCAGCCTCAGGCTAATATTCTCCAGAGAGGATTGATGTCTGTGCTAAAGTCTTCTGGCTACTTAGTCTCTGACTCAATCTAATTAAGAGTCACTAATGTAAGTCACATTACTCAGGTAAGAAAATCAACATCAGGAGTATACTTCCAAGAGGAAAGATTGTACCTGTTAAAACAGCATTTCAGTTGCCAAGTTGCTGTTCTCTTAAATGCCACTTTAGAGACTGATATTTGTCAGACCTCTCTGACAACTTTTGACATGAGCCATGTGCTCACTGTTTAGCAATGATATGTACGTATGAGACTAATTTCTAAGTTGGTTCTGTGTTATAATTTTATTCTTTGAGAATATTATTGTCATTTGTAATTTCTTTCCAGGTGAAGTATGACTTCCTCTAGTTACTTGTTTTAATCACTTAAGTTCAGAACGCAATAACATAAACCAAAAAAATAAAAATAAAAACAATTTTATACTTTCTTCAACAAATTACACAAATATTTAAAGTTATGTCATACTGGTAAATGAATATACAGACTGATCAAAAAATGACTAGAAAGTCAAAAATAAACATTATATATTATTATATCATATAATATATGACATGTTACTATGTTATATCATAGCATATATAATATAATAAAATTTATATTTCAAATAAGGTAAATGGATTGGATGGATTATTCAATGAATGGTGTGATACAACTCGGTAACCATCTAGAAAAAAATTCAATCCCTATCTTGCCCCTTCCACCAAAGTAAATCCCAGATGAATTAAATATTTAAACATAAAAAATGATACTATAGAAGTGTGAATAGCTTGGGAAAATTATTTGTATAGTCTCAGAGTTGTACAGTCTTTTCTAATATGCCACAAAACTAAGAAAGAATAGATAACTGACTAATCAGACTACATAACAAAAATTTTCTGCATATAAAAATACATTATAAACAAGCTAAAAGACAAATGACAAACTAATTTTAAAAGTAAAATGGCATACCCAAAATTAAGAGCAAATATTATTAATTCATAAAGAATTCCTAAAAAATTACTAAATCATCCGGACACAGTGGCTCATGCCTCTAATCCCAGCACTTTGGGACGCCGAGGTGGACAGATCACTTGAGGTCAGGAGTTCGAGATCATCCTGCCCAACCTTGACTCTATCAAAAATACAAAAATTAGCAGGGCGTGGTGGCGGGTGCCTGTAGTCCCAGTTACTCTGGAGGCTGAGGCATGAGAATCGCTTGAACCCGGGAGGTGGAGGTTGCAGTGAGCCGAGATCTTGCTACTGCATTCCAACCTGAGCAATAGAGCAAGACACTGTCTTGAGAAAAAAAAAAAAAAAAAAAATTACTAAATAAACAAAAAAAAAAAAAAAAAAAAAATTACTAAATCAACAGATAAAAGAGAATAAGAACAAATGAAAATTCAAAAGCTCTTAAAACTTATACAACATTCAACTTCACTCATAACAAGATAGATGCAAACGAAAGCTGTGAGACACCATTTTTTACCTCTCACTCTCAAAAATAAAGTTACAATCTCTTAGTAAAGGCAAAGGGAAACAGACATTCCTGTTTATGTTGATAAGACTGTAAGTCAGAACAATTCTGTTGCAAAGAATTTGGCCATATCTATTGAAATAAAAAATATATTTGACCCAGCAATTTTACTTCTAAAAATTTATTCTACAGGTTAACCTGAACATATTCAAAATAATATATTTTGAAGGATATTCATTACAGCATTGTTTGTAAGAAAAAAAAAAAAAAACTAGAAAAAAACAGTTGGGGTCTGGTTAAGTAAATCATCTTACTTCATTATATTTGAATACTATGCAGCCATTACAAAGGATGAGACTGCTCTATGGATAGTGATACATATTGATAAATAAATGTTAAGTAAAAAATGGAAGATACAGAAGAGTGTGCACAGTATGTTACAAACTGTCTTAAAAATAAAAAGTACATATACGAACATGTAAAGGCATAGAGCACCCCTGGGAAGTGAAGATATAAGACACAAGAAGGGATTATTTCTGTCAAGAGTAGCTGACTGCCTGAGAGACACGGGTGGATAAAGGCTTGTCTTTTACTATATACCTTTGTCATATTTTGAAGCGTATCCTTTCCCTAGGGAAGTATTCCTAGAAGGGATTTTGCTCCTATTCAAGGGTACTCCCTCCCACTCCTACTCCTCCAGTTATTGACTGGATGCAGAGGAGTAAGAGACAGAAAGCTTTTCTAAATACTAAAATATTGGTCTACATAGTAAATGCCAAACTGGGGAAACTCGGATCATAAAGTTTTACCACCATCCATAGCCTAGAGACAATGAGAGAATGTGACCAAGGGGAAATTCCTATAAAACAGGAAGTGAAAGGAGGAGGACACTATCTAGGAAGAGCCTGGGACTGGGAAGAGGCAAGGGAAAAAAAAGAAAATAAAGAGAAGAGTGAGATTTTAGAGGTGAGTTTCCTCTCTGGCTCTGGGAGGTCAAAACTCAAAGGAAATTCCAGGGCAGATGTTCTCGCTTGGTTCGTTTCTTTGGGCGTAGCCTGAGAACATTTACATCTCTTAGAGAATTCCCATGTTCATCATAGTGCCACAACAGGAATCTGTCTCAGCAGTGGACTGAAGATAGCACCATATCTTCCGGCCTGTTTATTGCATGCTGGGGATCCAGGTATTCCTACATGTTCCAACAGGAGGACAGAAAAGTACAGAGAAAACCTGTGGACCTAGAAAAGACTAAGGTAGTGCTAAGGAGGCTATAAAGTACAGGGATCTTATGACCAGAGTCAAGACGGGAACCTTGAACTTCAGAAGTATATGCCAGTGCTATGCCCAAAGGGACCCAGCAGGACTAGTTACCTGCAGGGAGCACGAGCCCAGAACACTCAGCACGAGACCATTTCAGCCACCCTGCCATGGAGACCAATGAGGAGCCAGAAGGCAGGATTTCATAGACTTCCCCCTGCTTTCACAAGAATACATGCAAAGGCCAGCTTTCAGAACTATCGTTTTGCTGTGGCCTGAAAAATACAGCTTGAAACTCCATGCTAAGAAATGACTTCTATGTTGTAGGTGGAATTTGTCCTCAATTTAAAGCAATGAATGGCTTCATACAATGGATAGGCCGTTATAAGACATAATTCATGGAAATTGTAAAATATGTTATTTTTAGTATATTATTCCTTTTATATCAGTGTGTCATTTGTATGTTGTAAATCACCTAAAATTCTATTAGTTATCAACAAAGTTATGTGTATACTCTTATTATAATAGTGTAAAAATCAATGTATTTGGTCAATGAGTAGGAAGTATTACATACTTGCAAACGAGAATGGTATTTACCCCTAAATATTTATTTGACAAGAGGAAACTGCATAGGAAACATCAATACTTGTATTTGTTGGTATCCGCTCTTCTCTAACCTTGAACGTCCAGCCAAGACTTCAAATAAATCTCCATTTTTAGCTTCACAGGCTCTGAAAGCATCAACATATCATTTATCCAGTGCACACGTGGTGCGTGTGTAAAAGTTATTTATCTAATAGCCACAAAAAAAAAATCTTCAGGTAAAGCAGCAATCAACTATTTATAGTGCTTTCAAGTATATTTCCAAATATAATATGAATATTCTTGCAAGCTCCCAAAGTATTTCTTGCCTGTATATTCATCAAAGTGCTGGAAAATTACACAAGAGCAATCAGATAAAGCAGTTAATATGGCTGGCACCAATCCGACTGCTTTACTCCTCCCTCTATGATTAATTACAACTAAATTGATGTTACCAGCAATGATTAATTTACAACTTAGGTGCAAAGTAAATGAACTAAGCAAATTGGAACTGGCACTAACAATTTCTGAAGGCTCAGCAAAGCACCCACATCATGATACGTTATTATGCACAGAAAACTTTCTCTCTAAAAAATGGTTAAAATGCATAGGTGTAGTGATTGGTTTGTTTTAAATATAGGTATATTTTCTTATATCTTCTGAAGCAAAATTTAAATATTAAAATAACCTTAGATTTTATACCTGGATATACAGCAAATATATGTCTGGGAAGAAAAATGTCTCGAGTCTCATTTACCTAAAATAAGTGCAAAATGTTTTATTTTACCCTTATCTTTTAGTATTGGTTTTAAGACTTTAGATCAGGTTGTATAGATACAAGCCCACATGTGGCCCAATAGTGTATATTCTGAGCCAGTTTTCTCTTACCAAAAATGAAAAGAATTCTAATATTTCACAAAGCTGTTAGAGAAAATGTAGCTGAGAAGCCCTGGCACACAGAGAGCTTCCTGTGAGATCGCCCAGTAGAGTTTCCAGTGGGTTCTCCTGAGCAGAGCAACAGCAGTCTAATAAGGGATTCCTCCTCCTGACTGCTGCACCACTGTATTTACTTATAGATACAAGCACATAGGAGAACAAAAGCCTGAGGGATGGCATTATTTCCCCCAAATAAGCTGAGATACCAGTCCAGAAAATGTATTGATGATGACCGTGCACTCAAATGGTGATGAGATGGAGCATGCAAATACATAATCTCTTTGCAGAGGGAGGGTAAAGTTTCAGTCCATCAGATATTTTGAAGAAACACAAACATAATTATGAGAGCCATTGAAATTCACCTACTGTTAACACATGATTTTTACTATAAGAAGCCTGGGGGCAACTGATTGACGCAGAAAGGGGCGGGGTCGGGGCCAGAACTAGGTTGTGGTTTGGAAAAGGCTCTTTTCATTTAAAATCAACAAAGTGTGTTCTCATCCTGCAGCACTTACAAAATTCCCAAATAACATCATTTAACCCAGTCAAATGCCTTTTTCTATTTCAAACGAGATTTTTTCAGAAGACACGTAACTCAGCTGAATTGGAGGGGATAAGCAGTTAAGCTTCCCAAAGCTTTTTGCTTTCATTTCTCAAAGCAAAGACCATATTTTATTTATTTATTTCAAGCACATAGAATGGTGACATGGGGCATTAGGAGTTGCTTGGATCATTCTTCGTGGAATAACTATATGCTTTATTCTTTAAGACTCAGAATTGCTGGACAAGGAATGGTTAAGAATGATGAATTTTTAAAAAGAGAATATGACAGCTATCTTTATCATTTCTAATTAACCTTTGGCCAGAATTTTTCACTACAAAGTCACACGTACATGTTAATTAGGACATAAAATATTATTAACGTCTAATATTTCTTTTGGACAGTTAACATTTTTTCAAGTGCCTTTCAGGTGACATTTCTTACACATTTGAAAATACCTATTTTGATACTGTTAAAGAAAATGGCTTCGTTATCTGTAAACCTTAGGTTTGACCCTAAAAATACTAGAAATGAGCTGACAAAGACTGAAGTGAAGCGACTAAAAAATTTTTAAAGAAATTTATGGCAATAGGTGGGATTACTCAGAGGGAAGGTGAGTAAGAGAGTAGAAAACAGAATCAGCCACAAAATGTGAAACTATCCAATAAATTAAGTATCTCATTGTTTCCCTAAAACAGATCCAGTTTGGAGCAAGGATGGGAGGATATTAAGCCTGACTTTAATATTTCACTGTGCAGGGTAGCACTCTCATCTCCTCCCCGCCTTCCACATTTGTCCGTTCTGAGGGCTCTAATACTGCCCACCTCCTTACATGCATTACTTGAGAGCCCGAAACACTCTTTGACAGCTTTTTGTGGAAAGCTTGTCTAAGTTCAAAGCAAAAACTAGGAACTTTACTTCAAAAGCCTGCTATACCTTTATTTCAGTATCTTCAGATTAAGAAAAAAAACTTTCTGAACAAGAAGGGTCTTGTTCCTTTTATCATGTACCATGGATATTTGTTCTTAATTTAATTCCCTTTATGAACACATTTGTGTGGCTCTGTTTTCAAGAAGTTCAAAAGTGAACAAAAGACAGAGAGTATTATTAGGAAATTTAAAGTCTGGGGGGGGGGAAAAAAAAAAAAAAAAACCTTGACATATACAAGTATACCTCAAAGATATTGCAGGTTTGGTTCCAGACAATGACAATAAAATGAACATAGCAATAAAGTGAGTCACCCAAATTGTTTTGGGTTCCCAATGTATATGAAAGTTATGTTTATACAGGTGCACTGTGCATTATGTCTTAAAATATATATGCATACCTTAATTTAAAAATAATTTATTGCTAAAAAAAACACAATGATCATCTGAGTCTTCTGCAAGCCATAAACTTTTTGCTGGTAGAGGGTCTTGCCTCCATGTTGATGGCTACTACCTGATCAAGGTGGTGGTTGCTGAAAGGTGGATTAGCTGTGGCAATATCTTAAAATAAGACGGCAATGAAGTTGGCCACATCAATTGACTCTTTCCCAAAAGATTTCTCTGTAGCATGCAACGTTGTTTCTAGCATTTTACCCACAGTAGAACTTCTTTCAAGACGGTAGTCATACGTTTCAAATCCTGCAGCTGTTTTATCAATTTAGTTTATACGATATTCTAAATCCCTTGTTGTCATATTAATGATGTTCATAGCATCTTCACCCGGAGTAGATTCCAACTCAGAAAAGCACTTTCTTTACCCATTCATTAGGAGCAAATTTTTCATCTGTTCAGGTTTGATTATGAGATTTCGGTAATTCAGTCACATCTTCAGGTTCCACTTCTTTCTGACCTCTTGCTATTTCCACCACATCTGCAGTTACTTCCTCTACTGAAGCCTTGAAGCCCTCAGTCATACATGTGAATTAGAATCAACATCTTCCAAACCCCCATTAATGCTGGCATTTTCACTTCCCCTCATGAATCACAAATGTTCTTAATGACATTTAGAATGGTGAATACTTTCCAAAAGTTGTGCATTTACTTTGCCCAGATCCATCAGGGGAATCACTGTCTACAGCAGCTATAGCCTTTAAAAAATGTATTTCTTAAATAAGTCTTGAAAGTTGAAAGCACTCCTTGATCCAAGGACTACAGAACAGATGTTGTGTTAGTAGGCATGAAAACAACATTAATTGTTAATCACCTTATACAACTCCATCAGGACTCTTGGGAAATTAGATATGTTGTCAATGAGCAGCAATATTTTGAAAGAAATACTTTTGTCTAAGTAGTAGGTCTCAACAGTGAGCTTGAAATATTCAGTAAAACATGTATAAACAGATATGATGTCATCCAGGCTCTCTGGCTTCATTTATAGAGCACAGGCAGAGTAGAGTTAGCATAATTCTTAAGGGCCTTAGGATTTTCAGAATGGTAAATGAGTATCGGCTTCAACTTAAAGTCAGCAGCTGTGTAACCCCTGACAAGAGAGTCACCTGTCCTTTGAGGCTTTGAAGCCAGGCATATGTCTTTTCTCTAGCTGTGAAAGTCCCAGACAGTATCTTCTTCCAATAGTAGGCTGTTTCATCTACATTGAAAATCTGACTAGTGTAGCCACCTTCATCAATGATCTTGGCCTATCTCAGCTTTTGACATGCCTTGGTCACTAAGCTTTATTATTTTTAACTTTTGATTTAAAGTGGAAGACATGCAACTCTTCCTTTCACTTGGACACTTAGAGGTCATTTTCAGGTTATTAATTGACCTTATTTCAATATTATTGTGTCTCAGGAAATAGGAAGGCCCAAGTAGGAGAGAGATGAGGACCAGCTGGTGAGTGGAGCAGTCAGAACATCCACATTTATTAAGTTTGACATCTCATATGGGTGTGGTTTGTGGCCCCCATAACAATTACAATAGTAATATCAAAGATTTTTGATTATGAATCATAACATATATAATAATGATGAAAAAGTTTGAAATACTGCAATAATTATCAATATGTAACATAAAATGAAAGAATGTTGTTGGAATGTTGGAATGCAGGGTTGCTACAAACCTTCAATTTGTAAAAATCTGAGAAGTGCAATAAAGCACAATAAAACAAAGTATGCATGTATACAAATTAGAAAATATGCAACTTCTATAAAGAGGCACAAACAATGTTCTTTGTGTCATTCAGGTGGCAAAGCAAATAGTAGTCATAGATCCAAACTTTTACAATCTGGCTCCTCCTAATCTGGTATTTATTTTTTAAATGGAATCATACATCTTCTTTTATTTATACAGCATGATAATTAATGCATTTTTTAGGATAAAAGAAAGAAAGAGAGAAAATATTACACAAGTATATAGTACATCTTTGGCTATTTAAGCCATATGATTGGAGGGAGAGTGAGCTTGATGTTTAAAATCTATTTTATAGTACATGTGGCTGTATTTATGCAAAGCCCATGTACTACATTCTTAGGATGCTTACTTTGTTCTCAGTCACTAACATAATTTTGGGAAATAGATGAAACTGCAAAATAAGTAAATCAACTGATAAACATTGTTTCCTTTCCTTGGATACTACTGTATCACGTTATCCACCGGTTAACATATTTTTTGACTAATATAGATTCATTTATTGACTTTCAGAAATATTTTGCAATTCAGTTGTAGATGGCTGTTGTCAATTAAGGGTCATAGATCTTAGTCTAGTTAAGACATTAAGATTGGTACTACTCTTCCTTTAAAATATATCATAACTTGTGCTTCTTCAAAATCATTGCCAAGCTTAGGTGAACATTTTCTCAGGTGTACATGAGCTTTCTGCTATGGTAAACCTCCCGGCCTAGTGTTTAGAGATCTTTTTTTCTCATTTTTCAGCTATTTCTGGTTTTCAATCGTTGTCTCCCTCTTTTCTGTGCTAAACTGCAAACTCTGGAAGAGCAACCAGGTATTATTTCACTTCCACAGTGCATTGAGTACCAAGAACTCTGAGGGCACTTAATCTCAAATAGGCATAATGTGGATTCACAAATGTCATACAAAATCATCCTCTTCTAACATTATTATGACAATTCCCTCTAGCTCTAGGTACAATGGAGGGAGAAACAATAATTTATAAAAATAAGTAGAAGAAACAATTTTCCACCATTCCTGAGGCATTAATAATGTCTTCTGGCATGTGAATGTGTGTCCACGACTCAGTATGTGTCACTTCCTGCTAATTCATTGAGTGGGTCCAGCATTTCAAGTATAAAACAAAAGACACAATTGAACCTTCCGGAGCCTTTGACAGAGTGCCCTACTCCTTTTCTCAGAAGTACCTCAGTACTCCCAAGGCTTCTTGCCATAGCCATGTCTCAAGCAATTGTCTTAAGCTGTTTAATTAATAAAGTCACTTAAAGGAATCATTGTGCTCATGGATACTACTTATTAAACTTAAAATAACCAACTAGATTAATCCCCGAGTTCAAGGAGAGGTTAACATGCAGCCCTTTAGTCTTCCTAGATAAAATAAAGACCAAGATGGCAACAGATAGCTAAATCAGGTTTCCCGCTTCTGGACATCGAAATGCTAATGGAAGAAAAGAAAAAAAGTCATATCATTTAAAAACAACTTACTTCCATATGAGCATAACTCCATACTTCCAAAATGAGAGTTTTATAAATGAATAACAGGTCTAAACAGCAACAGAACAAAAGCCTGATCTGCAAACTAGAGAGTATCGTTCAATTTATTATTTTTTTCATTCACATACACATAAAAGATGCCAGGCTATTAACAAAATAGAAATTAATTTTAAGAGTCTGAAGATTTTAGAAAACATTACTATGTTTCCCTATTAAGTATTGCCTGAACAATTGGTATGTTTGCCTCCCTTGAGCTCTTTATTTTTTTTTTTTCCTCAACTTTTACTTTAAATTACAGGTGCATGATATGCAGGTTGGTTACATAGGTAAATGTGTGTCATGGTAGTTTGCTACACAGATCAACCCATCACCCAGGAATTAAGCCCAGCATCCATTCGTTCTCCTTCACCCATCCCCCACTGACAGGACCCAGTGTGTATTGTTTCCCCCAGTGTGTCCAGGTGTTCTCATCATTCAGCTCCCACTTAGAAGTGAGGACATATTGGGTTTGGTTTTCTGTTCCTGGGTTAGTTTGCTAAGGAAAACAGCCTCCAGCTCCATCCACATCCCTGCAAAGCACATGAACTCATTCCTTTTTGTGGCAGCATAGCATTCCATGGTATATATGTACCACATTTCTTTATTCAGTCTACCTTGATGAACAATGGGGTTAGTTGATTCCATGTGTTTGTTATTAAACTAAAGAGCTTCTGCTCAGCAAAAGAAACTATCATCAGAGTGAACAGTCATCCTACAGAATGGGAGAAAATTTTTGCAATCTATCCATCTGACAAAGATCTAATATTCAGAGTCTACAAGAAACTTAAACAAATTTACACACACACAAAAACAACCCCATTAAAAAGTAGGCAAAGGATATGAACAGACACTTCTCAAAAGAAGACATTCATGTGGCCAAAAAACACATGAAAAAAAGCTCAACATCACTGATGATTAGAGAAATGCAAATAAAAACCATAATTAGGCCGGGCGCGGTGGCTCAAGCCTGTAATCCCAGCACTTTGGGAGGCCGAGACGGGCGGATCACGAGGTCAGGAGATCGAGACCATCCTGGCTAATACGGTGAAACCCTGTCTCTACTTAAAATGCAAAAAACTAGTCGGGCGACGAGGCGGGCGCCTGTAGTCCCAGCTACTCGGGAGGCTGAGGCAGGAGAATGAGCGTAAACCCGGGAGGCGGAGCTTGCAGTGAGCTGAGATCCGGCCACTGCACTCCAGCCTGGGTGGCAGAGCAAGACTCCGTCTCAAAAAAAAAAAAAAAAAAAAAAAAACCATAATTAGGAATTAGGTACCATCTCACTCCAGTCAGAACGGTAATCATTAAAAAGTCAGAAAACAACAGATTCTGGTGAGGATAAGGAGAAAAAGGAATGCTTTATACTGTTGGTGGGAGTGTAAATTAGTTTAACCCTTGTGGAAGACAGTGTGGTATTCCCCAAAGACCTGGAGGCAGAAATACCATTTGACCCAGCAATTCCATTACCGGGTACATAACCAAAGGATTATCAATCATTCTATTATAAAGACATATGCAGGCATATGTTCACTGCAGCTCTTTATTTTCTTAACGATCTGTGATAAACTTTCTTACATTCTATTCTTAAGTGTTTTTGGCTTTAGATTCCTAAGGTAAGTATTTTATTTTCTGTTACATAAGGTGTTCTAGAGTTCATACTCAAGTATGAACTTCTGGTGAGGATAAGGAGAAAAGGAATGCTTTATACTGTTGGTGGGAGTGTAAATTAGTTTAACCCTTGTGGAAGACAGTGTGGTATTCCCCAAAGACCTGGAGGCAGAAATACCATTTGACCCAGCAATTCCATTACCGGGTACATAACCAAAGGATTATCAATCATTCTATTATAAAGACATATGCAGGCATATGTTCACTGCAGCTCTTTATTTTCTTAACGATCTGTGATAAACTTTCTTACATTCTATTCTTAAGTGTTTTGGCTTTAGATTCCTAAGGTAAGTATTTTATTTTCTGTTACATAAGGTGTTCTAGAGTTCATACTCAAGTATGAACTTTCAGAGTAAATTTCTGTACGTTTACTAAAATATTTCCTGCAATCAGAATATAAAACTGTACACATTGCTTTATTCATTGTATTTAACAATTTACCAGTCATCTATAAAATTCCAACCTACTACACTATTTGAAAATATGTACTACTCATTTCTCATAGTTCTAGCATATGCTCTTCGCTCATTTGCAATTCATTTTTATGTAATCAAAGTATTTACTACAGCCATGGAGGCAGATTAACATTTTAATATAACTGAGAGCCAGGTTTTTAGAAATAAGGAGAAAAGAAGCAGTCTATTCTTCCCTTTCTTTTCTGACCAACCTATAAGAGTATTTAGGGTCCTGGAACAGTAGCTTGGTTTTAACTACATAAAGATCTAGCGCTGAGGTTGCTATTGCCCCAATTGCTCCATTTAGCCTTTCACACATAACAGTAAATTGGCCCCACATCTATCCATTCATGATCTACAAGTGAATTGACTCTTTTTTTTTTTTTTTTTTTAAGAATCTCATCAGTAGATGATTACATTTTTCTTTTGGTGAAGAAGAACCAACCCCATCTTTCAATTCAGTCCAGAAGCTTTTTTTGCTCTCCCATCCAAATAGGCTTTCTTGGACAGGAGTTTTATCTTGAATACCAAACTGTTTCTGTCCTAGAAACCAGAAATAGCCATAACAACGTTCTGGGTAGTAGACTTTTAAAGTATAGTGACTAATAAATTCACTAACTTTCCCATCTTTTTTCTCAGCTCCCACTCACAATGCCCCTAGAGAACTGGTAACAGCAACTTCCAATGCCCTGATGCTACACAAAACCTGACTGACTCTTCCAGCATCCTTCTTGGAATCGAAAGTGAGATAAATCCAGTTTGGGGAAGCCATTTTGAAGGAGGCAAAGCTAGCCTTCAAAGGGGAAAGAAGACTCAGCTTCAGAGAGAGATGGTGCTATGGATTAAATGGTTTGTTCACTCAAAAATTCATGTTGAAACTTAATCCCTCCAAAATTCCGGTGTTGCCAATGTGGTAGTATCAAGAAATCTGGCCTTTAAGAAGTAATTTGGCCATGAAGGCTGCTCCTTCATTAATGGAATTAAGTTTCTTTTAAAAGAGGCTTCATGCAGCACAGTGTTCACCTACTTCGCTCTTCCCCATTTCTGCCATGTGAGGATACTGCATTCCTCTCCTCCAGAGGATGCAGCTTTCACCAGACACCAAACGGTAGTGCCTTGGTCTTGGATTTTCAGGCCCCAGAACTGTGAGAAATAAATGTCTGCTCTTTATAAATTACTCACTCAATAGTACAGTAGTTACTTCCTTATCCACTAGAGATACATTCCAAGACCCCCAGTGGATGCTTGAAACCACAAATAGTACTGAACTTTATATACTATGTTTTTACCTCTCATTACATACGTATGTTAAAGTTTAATTCATAAATTAGGCACAGTAAGAGATTAACAATCAAAATAAAGTAGAAAATTATAAGAATATAATTTCACCAACAGAAGATTCATTCTTACCGTAGATCTTAGCAAGCTCAGCATATTAAGAACTTTCATCTTTTCACTTAAAGGAAGCTTTAAATGGCTTCTCTTTAGACAAATTTCCAGCATTACTACTTTTGCACTTTGGGGCCATTATTAAGTAAAATAAGTATTACTTAAACATAAGCACTGGGATACTGTGACAGGTGATCTGATAAGAAGATGGCTACTAAGTAACTAACAGGCAGGCAGCATAGACAGCTGGATGGGCTGCAGAATGGGACGCTTCACGTTCAGAGTGGGATGAAACAGAATAGCATGAGATTTCATCACGCTACTCAGAATGGTAGAGCAACTTAAAGTTTATGAATTGTTTATTTCTGGAATTGTCAATTTCATATTTCCAGACTGTGGTTTATCATGGATAACTGAAACCATGAATAAGGAGGTGCTACCGGATTCTGTTGTAGCAGCATCAAATGAACTAAGAGAGATGGTATTGCCATTTTCCTTGGCTCCTGAACAGATTTTATGCTTTCCAATCTTAGTCCCTCATGAGGCTCAACTTTGTTTACTTCCACTGGATTCAATGAGACACCTTGTAGTACCCTTCTTCTGTAAAGACCAGCCCTAGAAGCAACATACAGCCATTTTCTTCCAAGCTCTGTCACATTCTTGGGAGACAACACAGCAGCCATAATTATGTGCTCAGGGAATTTCAAGTGTGGTCATTTCTTAGTCTCCAGAAAAAAATATTTGTTCCCTTTCTCATTTCTTCTGGCATCACTGTCTCCTCAATAATACCAACTTCTCTCTTCCCATGCTAGGTCACCCTACCATGAAACTCTCAAGTGCTTAAGCTTTCTAAACTGAAAAAAAAAAAAAAAAAAAAAAACAGGAAGAGAATTGACCTCAGGCTGCTTCTGCTTTGACCCTGCAACCCAACCACGCTAAGGCAGGAAAGGCAAAATGCAACTATTTTCAGGATTGGCAAGGGAAAAATAGAAAGAAAGCAATATGAATTACTATCAACAAACTATATAACTTATATAACTTTGATAGTTTAAGTATATAGCTATTACTTGCAAAAGAAAAATTATCGACTAAGGGAAAAGATTATTGAAAATAACTAATGGCAGTTTTCACCGCGTCATTAACAGAGTCAAGTCTAATGAGTAAAGTGGTGTTCAAGATGGGTAATTCTGTTTGGGGTCCAAAATGAATTGTAACTCTAAAGTAATTAAATTGACATTAATAATGGCTTGCAAGCTGCCTCTTAAATCAATTCCGAACCACGGAATAATTATATAGCTACCTAAAACTACTATAATCAATAGCTTTTATTTGCATATAAAATTGCAGGTGATATGCTCGTGCTCCTTTTCTTTTCAATAGTTGCATAAGGTCACATTTTATTCATTATTCAGCAAATGTTTGTTGAATTCCTATGTGCCAGAAACTATTCCGGGCACTAGGGAGACTTTGATAAACAAAACAAGCAAACAAATAAACAAAAAATGCTTGCCCTCATGGAGCTTACATTTTCATGAATGGCAACAACAAAAAACACAATAATCAAATCATATATCATGTTGCATGTTGATAAGTGCTATGGAGAAAAACGATTCAGAGCAGGAGCAAGGTTGGAGGAGTGCAGACAGGTGACGAAGGTCTAAATAGAGGATGTCTCATCACAGTGACATCTGAACAAAGAGATAAAAGAGATGAGGATTAAAAACCATGAAGAGTGTTTTAGAAAGAGATCAGTAAGAGTGGACATGTGTTACATTTTGGGCAGCAAGAAGGCCAAGTGGCTGGAAAGGATCAATAATCCATTTACAGATGAGAAAGAGTCCACATCAAGCATATCTGGGGCAAGAAGATTGGGCTTTAAATTCTGGATACATTAAGTTTTCATGCTTCGTAGACAATCAAGTAGTACTAGTCTAAAATCAGGACTGAGCTACAAGCTAAAATTTTGGGAGCCATGGTTCTATAAAATATTAAGATTTTGATTTTATGTCTCAGACTTAATGAAGTTATCAACTAACTTACAGAATTTAGTCTAATAGTGATATAAACAATTTCTGTTCAATAGAAAACCATGGTCTATTATCCTGCAAAATACTAACCTGTTTTGTTTTTGACCCTGAAACTTATTCTGCGTTGCAAATCTGATGCTAAATCTGGAACTAGGGTAGACTTCACAGGTTGAGGGCACAGTCCTCCATTAGACTCTTTTTACTTCAGACACTTGCTTCATTCTCCAAGGTTGCCAGGTCACCCTCACTTATGATCAGCTGGCTACCAGTGTAGAGGTTCCCACTATCTCATCAGATTTGATAATTGCCAGAATGACTCACAAAACTCAGAAAAGCACTCGATTTCCAATTACAGTTCACTATAATGGATACAGGTCAGGACCATCTAAATAAAGAGACACATAGGCAAACACAAACACAAAACTTCTTTGTCCTCACGATGCATCACCCTCCTGGCACATAACCATGTATCATCAATCAGGGAAGCCCAACCAAATTTTGCTGTTCAGAGTTTTTATTGGGATTTCATTACACAGGCATGGTTGATTGAATCATTAACCATGAACTCAGTCTCTAGCTTCCTTCCACTCTTCAGAGGTCAGGTTGATGTCATCTGGCTCAAAGCCCCAACCTTCTAATTTTGTGGTGTGTCTTTATAGAATGACCAGTCTCTGTCCCAAAAATGTCTAGGGGTCCACCATGAGTCACTTCATTTGCATAAATTCAGGTGTGGTCCTAGAGGCTCACTGTGAATAACAAAGACTCTCTTGGCATTGAGGAGATTCCAGGGATTATAAGCTCTCTCAGGAACTAGGAAAAAATTTCAGATGAATTCTTTATTATGCAACATATTCCTGCATGAAATTGCTAAAATATATAGCTCTTCAAATGTTTATTGAACTAGTTTTAACATCTTACTGGTTCCCTCATTAATAAGGGTGATAAATATTGAAGATGTATTCATTATACATTTGCATAAACTCATGACTTTTTGAAAATTAAACATTAACAGTAGTATTAAATGAGATAACCAACAGAGTAAATCAAGAAGAGAGATGGTCCAAGGAATGACCCTTCAGCACCCCAAAGTAAGATTTAAGAGATAAGAAGCAATCAGCAAAGAAGTCATAGGAATGCCTAATGACCCAGGAAGAAAACCAAGAGAATGTGCGTAGCTGGAACCCAAGCAAAGAATGTAGTTCATAGAAATAAATGATCAGCTATGTTGAATGCTACTGATAAATCTAGTTAAATGAAGACTGAAACATCCTCATTGGATTTGGCAACTTAATGGTCACTGGTGATCATGACAAGAACACTTTTGAAAATGGGGAGGTAAGGAACATTTGGGCTGGGCGCACTGGCTCGCAGTGGCTTTGGGAGGCTGAGGTGGGCAGATCACTTGAAGTCAGGAGTTCGAGACCAGCCTGGCCAATGTGGTGAAACCACATCTCTACTAAAAATACCACAAAATTAGCTTGGCATGGTGGCACACACCTGTAGTCCCAGCTACTTGGGAGGCTGAGGCAGGAGAATTGCTTGAACCTGAGAGGTGGAGGTTGCAGTAAGCCAAGATCACACCACTGCACTCCAGCCTGGGCAACAGAGTGAGACTCTGTTTAAAAAAAAAAAAAAAAATTGGAGTAGCTTTAAGAGAATGATTAAACAATTCATTATTATTTAGCCATTAAAAAAGAAATGAAGTATTAATGCATGCTACAACACAGCTGAAAACTGAAAATATTATGCTAAGTGAAAGATAGCAGACACAAAAAGGTCACATACTATACGGCTCCATTTATGTGAAAGAGTGTTTGTAAGCTGATGGAAATGTCCCCATACAAGGGGAAAAAATGGATAATGCAGAAAAATGAAGAGAGATAAAGAATTACTCTATTTGCCATACATTTTGTTTTCATTAAAATGCCAAAAAAGAAGCATGCCTTTCAAAATCCTCTTATGTAATATTAAACCAAACATTGCTGGTGTCTAATCCTAGCTCTGCCACTATCTTGTTCTGTGTCTTCATAAAGTCTCCCAAATCCTCAAAAATATAAAATGAAAGAACTGAACTAAATTATCCTTAAGTATCCTCTCAGTCCCAAAGTTCTGTATTCTCTAATATTCACTGATTTATTATGAGATCTAAGAATAGCTTTATAAAGCCTGCTTTCTCCATGTTCATATCATTGGAGCTCCACAAACTGCCTACAAAAAAATTCAAAGCTATACTGATTTATAGCAGATTAAACGAAGAGAACCACACAAGATGAGCAAAGAACTCAAGACAAACTAGATGCAATCAGAGACATCTGGGTGGATTTACCACCACAGCTCAAAAACATCTGGGCAATGTTAGTACTCCAGTTCTGGAAATCATACATTCCTAAGTCTGACATTATTTTGGATGAGTAACTTGTATCCTTAAGCTACAGATGCCTCATTTTGGCAAGAAAACCTAATAAGCACAGGAAAAAACACAAGAGGAAATAAAAAAATCAGAATATCTCTAGCATGCAGTGGTGGAATATCTTAATGCAAAAAGTTATATCTAAATACTAATTATGTGGTTTTGATCTATAATCTACAGATATTTGATGACCTACTGACACATCAAACTCAATTTGCCTGAACCCAAAACATTATCTTTCCCACAATCCTGTTCCATGTGATTTGCCAGTCTTCATTGCTGCTCTCACCAGCAGCCAGGTTCAAAACTTAGGAATCATTTTTGACTCTTCCTTTTTAAGCCCCTTTCCTACATCTAGTCATCTGTTGAAGCCTGTTAATTTCTATCCCTATATTGTTTCTGGCTCCCTTTTCACAGTATTACTGCTACTCTCCTTGCTGACTGCATGCCGACTGCACGCTGCCTGTATCCCAGACTGCCGCAAGCTTTTCCTAACCACTCTATCTGCTCCCCACGTTCCAATTCATACTATTTTGCCAATAAATCCTCCTGGTTGGCAAAACTAATCTTCGTAAAACTGTGCTCAAGAAGACTCAATGTCTGTCCGCCATGAAATCCAGATCACAGATGGAATTGAGCACCAATACCTAAAGCTCAAAGACAAATCTTGAAATGTGGCCTGATCCTTATTTCTCATGTGTCTGGATAAGCACATTAACCACCTCCAAAATGAAAGTACTCATATTCAAATCTTAGCATGATGATAATGGCTTTTTTTTTTTTTTTAATTCAAGGTCTCACTCTCATATTGTTTCTTGTTGCCAGGCTGGAGTGCACTGGTGTGATCTCAGCTCACTGCAGCCTTGACTTCCCAATCTCGGGTGATCCTCCCACCTCAGCCTACTGAGTAGCTGGAACTACAGGAGTATGCCACAATACCCAGCTAGTTTTTTAAATTTTTAGTAGGGACGGTTTTGCTATGTTGCCCAGGCTGGTATCACACTCCTGGGCTCAAGCAATCCACAAGCCTCGGCCTCCTAAAGTGCTAGGATTACAGGCATGAGCCGCTATATCCAACTTGATAATAGTTCTTAAAATATATTCTTGTCTCTTCTTTTTTCTATCTAGTGTAATTACTTATTGAAAAGAAGCATTCATAGTCAGGGAGAGGATTCAGATAACTATAGCACAACTGTAAAGAGAAAGAGTCACTGCTCAGTTTTGATGTCAAAGCTGGGTCAGAAAGACACAGAAGTGAAGGCCTTAAAATTAGAAGCTCTGCAATGTCCTTGCTCTGACCTTAGCATACAGGAACTAGCATGACCTCACTTTCCTCACTACTCAGGTACTAAAGAAACCTAAAAGAAAAAGCCAGAGAAAGCAGCGTATGATTTTGGAAGGAAGAATATAAGGCCCCTGAAGAGGCAGGTAAGACCAACAAAGGTCACCTCTAGAAACAGAAGATAGCAAAATTATCCATTAAGGAGGCTGGTTTTGTTACCTGCAGGGCACATGATTTTACTTCATTGGATCTACCCTACAGAATCTCCAATAAATTACATGCAGGTAACCAATGTTTTTTGGAGCCTTCTGGCTTTCTTAATGACATTCAAAGAGGTGCTGAAGACAGTATCAGTGTTGTCACACAATGAAATCAGTGATATTTTCTTCTGACAACCATATGCTTAGATTGGTGGAATTTATCCTTGAAAGAAAAGGAATGACAAAATTCTAGGAGGTCACGTTATAGTATTGTTTACGAACAATTCTAATATTGGTATATAATTTGGGGTTTCATTTGTATTGCTCTGTAAGTTAGCTGGAAAAATTACCTCTTCTGGATGTAGTGCTGAGATATAAACACCAATTATTAGAGACAAAAAGAATTGTTAATGTCACCTTGTCACACTGGTTAAAAAGTTCTTAGTTGTTCAAATGTAGATAAAATAAACTATGGAGAAAGGCTGTGAGACAACCATTTATGAAACGAAAAAAAAAAAAAGATTAGCATTCATAAAATACTATAAATTTAAGCATTTTAGCACTTAGTCAAATTGGTATAAAAATTATTAAAATAGAAAAAGAAAACATATCAAACTACAAAGGTCAATTATTATAAACCAGTTGACTAACCCTATCGACCTGTTACTCATAATTAAAAGCAATTGAGCTAATCCAAGCTTTTAAAAAATATATAGAAAATTTAAAACACTGTAAGGCCTAAACTGTGGTTCTGACTCCGAACACTGACATAGCACTTATTGAGATTTTTAAAATATATTTTATCCTTAAAGAAACTCCAAAAACTACCTAAGAAAGATGTTATCTGCCCCATTTGATAAAGGACTGAATTGAGAACAGGAAGGAGGAGCTGTGAGTCCCTCTGGAGTGGCAAAGGCATGAATGGTAGGGCTGGGGAGGTGAATGGTAGGGCTGGGGAGGTGAATGGTAGGGCTGGGGAGGTGAATGGTAGGGCTGGGGAGGTGAATGCAGCCCTCTTGACTCATTCCTAGACTTGAATTACTGGGTTTGCTTATCTAGAAGGATCAAATTAATCAAATAGTTTCTTTCCTTTCACTATCATTAGACAGCTAAAAAGACAAAATTTTAAAGAGGTGTTTTTCAAGAATTTTAATTTTCCATGTAGTCTGGCAAATGATAAAATATTGCTGAGAATTACTGACTGTCAAGGTTGCTGACAGTTAACAGGCAACTTCAAGATCATATGGACATAACAGGCAGCTTCATTCAGGATCAATTGGTGTTGGGTTTTATTTTTTTCTTTCCTTCTTTCTTAGTTTGAAATTGTGGTGATAAGATGGATAAGGTCATTTAAAGATGGTGACATGTGGTATCTGTTAACAAATGTTGGGTCATATTTATAACATGCTGAGAGCAGCACAGAAGCAGGAACAAACTGTTCTTAGCTTCTCAAGCCTAATATCTCTTCTATTGTATAGATTTCCGTCAATTGGTTCTATTAGGTAAATTAAATCTGACCTTTATAACTCAGTAAAGGAAAACGAAATTTAAGAGTTTGTGAGCATGGGACTAGGGAAAAAGAAAAACATCCACTGTGCAAAAGAGGGCTTGTGAAATAATGACACAGAAAACTTCAAATAATGCCCAGATGTATGCACTTCTGGTCAATTCCTTTGGTTGACCTAAGGGAATAAGAGTTTTGTTCTTTATTAGTTTGCTTGGGTTTTTTCTCTTTAAACTAAACCTCAGAGCTGAAACTAATTCCTTTCTTTTGGTCCAAGTTCTCCCTAGAGAATTATCAATTTTTCCAATCAATACACACTGATAGCAGCATGCAGGACAGCAAAAGCTCAGAGAGACAAGTATTCTCATATGCTGCCATACAGATGTCAGTTCTAGCTTTCAGGAGGAACGTTTTCTCTGTTTTTTCAAGGGTCTTGAAAAGACTCATACATTTTGCCCCGGTGTTTCCACCTTTAAGAATTTACCTACAAAAAAACAAGGGATGTGCTAATGATTTCTCTAAGGACTTGTGATAACAATTGAAAACAATGTCCCATAACAGGAGGACAGGTAAATGATAATATGCCTTTATAATGGAATAAAATGCAACAATTACAATCAGGTTTTCCAGGATGCTCCCATCTTTTAAACAAGTTAGTCATGCATCATGGGGATACATTCTGACAAAAGCATCATTAGCAATTTTGTTTTTGTACAATCATACACCTAGATGGTATACCCCACTACACACCTAAAATATATGGTATAGCCAATTGCTATGTGGAACAATTCTTAAAACATATTCTTGTCCCTTATGTCAAGATTGTCAATTATTTTGACAATCAAGATACCAATTATTTTGTTATAATTGCTATGCAATAAAGCTATACTTGCTATGCAATTATAGCAAAATGGGATTTGTATGTTTAAACATATATAAACATAGAAAAGTTACAGTAAAAATACGGTACTATAATTTTATGGGATCACTATCCCTTGTTCACTGAAATGCCATTATGAAGTACATGACTATATATATGTATATATATGTATACATGTATGTATATATGTATGCATATATGTATGTGTGTATATATGTGTGTGTGTGTGTATATATGTATGTGTGTGTATATATATATGGACTAAGAGAGACTATGAGGCCAGTCACAGTGGCTCAGGACTATAAACATAGCACTTTGGGAGGCCAAGGCAGGCAGATCACTTGAGTCCAGAAGGTTGAGACCAGGCTGAGCAACATAACGAAACCCCATCTCTCCAAAAAAAAAAAAAAAGAAA
>NW_016808057.1:1841192-1846753 GCF_001698545.2 Rhinopithecus bieti
GAAAGAAAGAAAAAAAATTACAAAAATTAACTAGGTGTGGTGGTCTGTGCCCACAGTCACAGATACTTGGGAAGCTGAAGTGAGGGGACTGCTTGAGCCTGGGAGGTCAAGGCTTCAGTGAGCCAAGATCATTCCACTGCGCCCCGGCCTGGGCAACAGAGTGAGATCCTGTCTCAAAAAAAAAAAAAAAAAAGAGAGAAAACAGGAGACATTTTCCAGAAAGTTAACATGTTTACATCTAGATAAATGATGGGGTTATGGGTGATTTTATAAGTGTTTCAGAATAGATGTATTACTTTTGTAATCCAAAAGAAAGCAATAATTTTTAAATATATATATATTTACAGCAACAGTCCCCAACCTCTCTGGCACTGGAGACCAATTCCATGGAAGACAATTTTTCATGGACCAAGGTTGGGAGACGGTTTCAGGATGAGTTAAGCACATTACATTTATTGTTCACTTTATTTCTATTATTATTACATTGTCATATATAATGAAATAATTATACAACTCACCATAACGTAGAAGCAGTGGAAGCCCTGAGCTTGTTTTCCTGCAACTAGATGGTCCCATCTGGGGGTGATGGGAGACAATGACACATCATCAGGCATTAGATGCTCATAAGGAGCAAGCAACCTAGATCCCTCGCATGCACAGTTCACAGTAATGTTCGAGCTCCTGTGAGAATCTAATGCCGCTGCTGATCTAACAGGAGGTGGAGCCCGGGTGGCAATGTGAGAGATGAGGAGTGGCTGTAAATACAGATGAAACTTCACTCACTCACTCACCTCCTGCGGTGTGGCTTGGTTCCTAACAGGCCACAAACTGGTGCTGGTCCATGCCCCAAGGGTTGGGGACTCCTGTTTTAGAAACTATTGAATGGAATTAGTAATATTAAAGATTATTTTGAAGGGAAGAGCCAGATACAAAGCAGTACATATTAAGCAGTACATGCAATAATTCTATTTTCATGAAAAATATATGTTTTAATACAAAGAGAATAAGGACTGAAAACAAAAAATAAAATGTAAGTAGCATCTGGATTAAATAGTTATTGGTAATATTTATTACTCTATATTTTCTGTATTTTCCAAACTTCCTCAAATTGATTTTTTTCAATTATTCAATGTATGTTTCCCCAGCTTTAATAATGCATAATTGACAAATTAAAATGGTACATATTTACAGTATACAACGCGATGTTTTGATATATGTATACATTGTAAAATGACTAAATAAAGCTAATTAACAGATCCATCACCTCACATACTTGTCTTTTGTGGTGAGAACATTTAAGATCTAATCTCTTAGAAATTTTGAGTATATAATACCTTATTTTTAACTATAGTCACCATGCTATACAATAAATCTCCAAATCTTACTCATTTTGTCTAACTGAAACTTTGTGTCTTTCAAACCACATCTGCCCACTCCCCCAAACCCTGGCCACTAACTTCCTGTTCCCTGCTTCTGTGAGTTCAACTTTTTTAGCTTCCACACAAAAGTGAGATCATGTTGCATTTGTCTTTCTGTGCCTGCTTATTTAACTTAGCATAATGTTCTCCAGGATTATCTGTGTTTTCACAAATGACAGGATTTCCCTCTTTTTTAAGGCTCAATAGTATTTCATTACCTATACTATATTTACTGTATCCATCCATTCATCCATAGACACTTAAGTTAAATCCATATCTAGAATAAGCTGGCTATTGTGAATTATGCTGCAATGAATGTAACAGTGCAAATAAATTTTGACATTAATTTCATTGCCTTTGCATATACACCCAGTAGTGGGGTTGCTAGATCATATGGTGGTTTTACTTGTAATTTTTTGAGGAGTCTTATGCTGTTTTACTGTTTTCCATAATGACTATACTAATTTACATTCCCACCAATGGCCTCACCAACACTTACTACCTTTTGTCTTTTTGATAACAGCCATTCTCTCAGGTGTGAGGTGATATCTCTTTGTGGCTTTCATTTACATTTCTTGCTGACTAGTGATGTTAAGCATTTTTTCTATATGCCTGTTGGCCACTTGTATATTTTTTAAAAAATGTCTACTCAGACCCTTTGCCCATTTTTAATATCTTATTTCTTTTCTTATTGCGTGCCTATTTTGGATACTAATCTGTTATGAGGTGCGTAGTTTGAAAATATTTCCTCCCATCCAGTAGGTTGTCCCTTCACTCTGTTAACTGTTTCCTTTGCTGCATTAAGGTTTTCTATTTTAAAGCAATCCCATTTCTCTATTTTTGCTTTTATTGTCTGTGCTTTTAGAGGCCAAAAAATCATTGCTCAGATCAATACCAAGTAGCTTTTTTTCCTGTTTTCTTCTGGTAGTCTTACAGACTCAGTTTCAGAGGCTTAGGTCTTATGTTTAACTCTTTAATCCATTTTGAGTTAATTATTTTATAAGGTGCGAGACAAGAGTTCAATTGCATTCATTTCGATGTGGATATTCAGTTTTTCCCATACACTTAACTGAAGGCTCTGTTCTTTCTCCATTTTGTGTCCTTGCCACCTTTGTTGAAGGTCAATTAACTGTAAATGTGTGGATTTATTTTGGGGCTCCCTATCCTGTTCCAATGGTCTATGTGTCTGTTTTCATGCCAGTACCATGTTGTTTTGATTTGTATAGGTTTGTAGTATATTTTGAAATCAGATAGTGTGATGCCTCCAACTTTGCCCCTTTTTCTCAAAATTGGTTTGGCTACTTGGGATTTTCTTTGGTTCTATATGTATTTTAGGATTTCTATGTTTGTGAAAAATGTCACTGGAATTTTGATAGGGATTGCATTCAGTCTGTGGATTATTTTGGATAGTATGGGCATTTTAATAATATTAATTGTTTCCATCCATGAACACAGAATATCTTCTCATTTGTCTTTCTTTCATCAATATTTTTTGATTTTCAGAGTATATATATTTCACTTTTGGTTAAATTTTTTTTTTTTTTTTTTTTTTTTTTTTTTTTTAATGCTGCTGTAAATGAGACTGTTTTCTTCATTTCTTGAATAGCTCCTTGCTGGTATGTATAAACTCTACTGATTTTTGTATGTTGATTTTGTATTCTGAAACTTTACTGAATGTATTGATTAGTTCTAACAGGTTTTTGGTGAAGTCTTATCAGTTTTCTATATATAAGATTATGTCATTTGTAAACAAAGGCAATTTTACTTCTTTCTTTCTGATGTGAATATCTTTTATTTCTTTTTCTTGCTTACTTGACCCGGCTAGGACTCCAGTACTATACTGAATAGAAGTAGAGTGGGCATTTTTGCCTTGTTCCTGGTTTTAAAGGAAAAGCTTTCTGCTGTTCAACACTGAGTATAATGTTTGCTGTAGACTTGTCATATACGGTATTTATTATGTTGTGACAAATTTCTTCTACCCTTAATTTGTTGAGATTATTTATCATGAAAATACGTTGAATTTTCTCAGTTGCTTTTTCTGCATCTATTGAGATGATCATATGGCTTTTTTCTTCATTCTGTTAACATGATGTATCATATTTATTGATTTGCATCTGTCACACCACTCTTGCACCCAAGGATAAAGCCTATTTCTCAGAGTGTGTGATCCTTGTATGTGCTATTTAATTCGGCTTGCTAGTATTTTGCTGAGGACTTTTGCATCTATAATCATCAAGGATACTGGACTGTAATTTTCTTTTTTACAGTGCCCTTGTTTGGCTTTGGTATCAGGGTAACATTTGCCTTATAAAATGAACCTGATAGTGCTTCCTCTTCTTCAACTTTTAGGTCGAGTTTGAAAAGGATTAGCATTAATTGTTCTTTAAATGTTTATTAGATGTTACCAGTGAAGCCATGAGGTCTTGGGGTCTTCTTTGACAGGAGTTTGTGAATACTCTTTTAATATCCTTACTTGTTATTGGTCTGTTCACATTTTGTCTTTATTCATGGTTCCGTCATGGTGGTTGTATGTTTCTAGGAATTCATTCATTACTTCTAGATTGTCAGTGTATAATTGTTCATAGTCTTTTATGATCCTTTGGATTTCTGTAGCATCGGTTGTAATGTCTCTTATTTGTCTTCTTTTTTCCTTAATTAATCTAGCCAAATATTGATAAATTTGTTCTTTTGAAAACCAATTTAGTTTCATTATTCTTTTCTATTGTTTTTCTAGTCTATTTCATTTATTTCTGCTCTGATTTTATTATTTCCTTCCTTCTGCTGACATAGCCCTTAATTTGTTCTTTATTTTCTAGTTCCTTGGGGTATAAAGTCAGGTTTCTACTTGAGTTCTTTTTTTTTTTTTTTTTTAAACAACATAATGGGTTTATATTTAACACAGTACTTCTCATTAGGAAGATGTTACTCAGTTAATATAAAGTTTCTTAACATTAAATCTCTTCTCCATGTCAATGTCTAGAGTTTCTTTTTAACATTATTTTCTGCATTTCAGTATCAGATACATTGAATACATTTTCTAAACGTTTTTTCCCCAAAGATAAAAGTTTCCCTTTTGGCTGACTCTCTGATATCTAAATACAATATTAACTTGGGAGAAAACAAAATAAAACCTAATAAAAGATGGAGAAAAGGCTCCTCAACTATTCAGGAGGCAGTGATTATAACTGAACATTGTTGATTTCCTAAGATTCTGGGCAAGAACTTCCTTCTTCTTATTTTCATATGCTTTGAGAATTCTAAAACCATGAAATATTACTTAGGTAAATTTCAGCCATCTTACTTCTTTGATCTGCTTTCTAACTAGCAAATGCAAATTATAGGTTGTATTTTTCTGTGAATTATTTGTTGTAAAGAAAACTTTTTTCAATTTATTTATACATGTTTGTTACCATTTCATGGAAACAATGAAAAATGTATAACTCCCTTATTTACTGATTCTTGGAAACTTTCAGACACCAAAGCTCAGGTTCAGCCTCTATAGCACAAAGGTTTTCAGGGTGAGGTTTGATTCAGTTGGCCTTTCAAAGTCACATCTGTCCATTTCCTTCTTCGTGCACATACCCCCAAGCAGGCTACAAATGCCTGTAATGCTGAGAACCACACCTAACAAGAGGACAATTGCATCACTGCTTCTACTGCTTTGACAACAGGCAGCGCCAAAAGCAGTGATATGAGGACTAAGGACAACTGTGTAGAAACTGAGGTAATGATGTTAGAATCTTGAGGGCTGAAGGTTCCAAAGAAATGGCATATATAGAACTATATCTGACTTGAAATGTTCCCTTCCTGGAGCTCCAGATGCTGAGATTAAGAGGTTCCACATGATACTGCCTTCCAGGAAGCAGTCATTACAGGAATCTCTTCTTTCTTAATGTAGGCATTTATTCCTATAAAGTTCTCTCTTAGGACAGCTTTTGCTATATCCCAGAAGTTTTGGTGTGTTTTGTTTCCATTGTAACTTGCTTCAAAATGTTTTGTAAGTTTTCTTTCGATTTCCTCTTTGACCAGCTGGTTATTCAGGAATATGTTATTTAACTTCCATATATTTTTGAATTTTCAAACATTCCTCTTGTTATTGATTTCTAGTTTCATACTGTTGTTTTCAGAAAAAAAAAAAAAAAA
>NW_016808057.1:1847047-1864268 GCF_001698545.2 Rhinopithecus bieti
AAAAAAAAAAAAAAAAAACTTGGTATGATTTCAATTTTCTTGAATTTGTCAAGACTTTTTGTGGCCTAAAAGATAATTGATTTATAATATTTTTTGTTACAATGTTTATAACATATGACATAACAACATTTGTAACATATTTGTAACAGTATCAATTTGTAACAATTGACAAATTAACCCTTTTATCATTATATAATGACCTTCTTTCTCTCTTATGGAAGTTTTTGACTTAAAATCATTTTGTCTGATGTTAAGTATAACCACCCCACTCTCTTACATGGACTCTTCCATCTCTGTACTTTCAGCCTGGGTTTGTCCTTAAAGCTAAAATGAGTCTCTTGTAGGTAGCACATTATTGGATTTCTTTTAATACACTCACCCAGTCTATGTCTTTTGATTAGAGAATTTAATCCACTTATATATAAATTATTGATAGGAAAGTAATTACTATGGTTTTTGCTGATCATTTTCTGACTGCCTGTAGTCTCTTTCTTTCATTCTTCTCGTGTTGTCTTTCTTCACGATTTGATGATTTTTGTCACTGGATGCTCTGATTCCTTTCTCTTTATTTCTTCTGGTTTTAACCCAGGATTTTTCTTTGTGGTTACCATGAGGCTTACATAAAATGTCGTATAACAGTCTATTTTAGGCTGATAACAACTTAACTTTAGCTGCATACAAAAACTCTACATTTTCACTTCTCTTCCACATTTTATGTTATTGATGTCAGAATTTTCATCTTTTATGGATCATATATTCATTAACAAATTATTGCAGCTGGTTATTTTTAATAGTTTAGTCATTTAACTTGTATAAAGTTAGAAGTGACTTAAAATCTACCATTACTGTATTAGAATACTGTGAATTTGAATATATTCTTATTCTTACAGTGAGTTTTGTAGTTTTATTCTGTTTTCACTCTGTTAGTGTTCCTTTATTTCAACTTGGAGAACTTCCTTTAGCATTTCCTATAAGACAAGCCTAGCAGTGATGAGCTTCCATAGCTTTTGTCTGTCTTTGAAAGCCCTTATCGCTCTTTTATTTCTGGAGCACAGTCTTGTTAGATATTCTTGGTTGACAGGGGTTTGTTCTAGCACTTTGTATATAATTATCTGTCTTTCAGGCTGGAAGGTTTCTGCTGAGAAATCTACTGACAGTCTTATAAGGAATCTCTTGTATGTGATGAGTTTCTTTTCTCTTGCTTTTACAATTCTGTCTTGAGTTTTGAGAATTTGAGTATCATGTGTCTTGGCAAAGATCTCTTTATATTTAATCTATTTGGGGTTCTTTGGACTTCATGTATCTGGGTGTTCATTTCCCTCTCCAGAGTTGGAAAACTTTCTATCATTATTCCTTAAATAAGCTTTTGGCCCCTTTCTCTTTGCATGTTTTTTCTGAGATTTCTATAATGTATATATTGGTTTATATGATAGTGTCCTATGTGTTTTAGAGACTTTTTTCACTTTTTTCATTCTTTTTTGTTGTTGTTCCTCTAACTTGAATGAACTCAAATGCCCTGTCTTTGAGCTCATTAATTCTTTCTTCTGCTTGATAGAGTCTTCTGTGGTAGCTGTAGATTTATTTTTTTTTAGTTCAGTCATTGTGCATTTTAGCTTTAGAATTTCCTTTTTGGCTCTTTTATATGGTTTCTATTTCTGTGCTGAACATCTCCTTTGATTTGTGTATTATTTCCCTGATTTCATTTTGTTGTCTGTGTTCTCCTATAGCTCACTGAGCTTCTTTAAAATGATTACGTTTAATCAAACTAATAGGTGCCTACAGAAAAAAAATCAAATTGTACCAAAAAAATCTTCTTGGCATTTTTTTTTTGTTTTGTTTTTCAGACCTCTAATATCACTCCATAACTCTAAACAATAGAGACATACCTCTTATGGCACCAAGACCCCAAAATGACCCCCTATGATTCCCACTTCCTGTTATTCACACCCTTGTGAAGTCTACTTCTGGAATGAAGAGAGTTGACCTATGTGAGCAATAGAATATTAAAGAAGTGACAGTGTATGGCTTCTGGGGCTAGGTAATAACAGGATTCTTAGATTACTCACTTGGGAGAAAGCAGCTGAGGTCTTCTGTTATCAAGTTGGATGGTGAGCAATCTTGGTAGTAAATTTTATAATCCTAGTCAAGCCTTTAGAAGACTACAATTTCTTGAGAAACTGAGCCAGAACTCCCCAACCAAGCCACAACAAATCCCTTGTTTATTGTTGTTTTAAAATACAAAGCTTACTTTGTAAGGTCGAGGTGGGCAGACAACCTGAGGTCAGGAGTTCGAGACCAGGCTGACCAACATGGAGAAACCCTGTCTCCACTAAAAACACAAAATTAGCCAGGCGTGGTGGCTCATGCCTGTAATCCCAGCTACTTGGGAGACTGAAGCAGAAGGATTGCCTGAACCTGGGAGGCGGAGGTTGCGTTGAGCCGAGATCACGCCATTGCGCTCCAGCCTGGGCAACAAGAGTGAAACCCCATCTCAAAAATAATAAATACAATACAATAAAATACAAAGCTTTGGAGTGATTTGCTAAGTTGTAAATAAATATTTATATCTTATTAATCTTGAATATTATATATGCTTTGCTATGAAAAATGAGAATTCACTCACTTTCACATCCCCCATTTGCAATCTGCCCCTTCTCATTTTCACAATTTGTGATCATTCCTTCATTTGAGAGATCCTACCCACCTACTAAAGAGTTTAAATTACATACCAAAACCTCCATATCTCTTTCCATAAACTTTTATTGCATGTCTTAATCTCAATATGTAATATGAAAGTTATGTTTATTCCATCCTATTCTCCACATTCTTACCTCATGACAACCTGCTTTCTTCTGTCAGCTACAGGTATTTTCCCCTGCCCTTTTGTTTAAGACAATATTATCTGATTACACTTATGCTCTGTTTCATAATTGTACATAATTCATTGGTGCTTTATTTATAGGCTGATTCTGATATTTGAAAGCAGAGAAAACATTGTGACAATGTCAGAAAACTATTTCCTTAGGAAAAGCCACATTGTATGGTAAGACTATATTTCCACATCTATCGATCCAATGTGATGAATCCTAGGGGAACTGAGGGAACATACATTTTCTTAGAGTCCACTAATATCTCAAAATTATGCCATATCCCAGTTTCCTTCATACTTGGCCAAATCTTTCCTTATAGACATTTTTTTCCCTCTGTCAGTATTTGCATGTCTTCTTCATTTCGCCAATAAGATCCTCCAGCTTTTCATAGCAATTGAGTTAATCCATTGCACTCTTTCTGATGTCATTCTTGGAGTACTTTACGTTTTCTGCTAGTTTTGACTTGTTTTCCATACTACCAAGCTAGCATTCTGGTACTCCAGTCTTCATATCTTTGGGTTAATCTCATCATTTCTTTTATTTCTTGCCTTCCTATTACTTGTTTTTTGCTTCACATTACATTTAAGTAAGCCATGTTGTCAAATATTTTCTTCAGATTGGCTGTGTAAAAGGGAAACATTATGTGACCTTCCCTAAAATGTCTTCATTTATACCTTCATACTGGACTAAAATGGTTGTTAGATATATAATTCTAGCTTCAAAAAAAATTTCCCTCAGAATTTTGAAGGTATTGTGTTATATACCCACTGTTACCAAAGAGAATCTTATATCAATCTGTTTGCAATTCAACTTTGCATAACTTTTTTTTCTCTCTGAGAGCTGTCAGAGTCTTATTACCTTTGCTTTATTGATATTTTGTAAGTCAATGTCTAGACTGTTTGGTCACACTTTATCTGAAATAACTTGTATTTTCTCAACAGTAACAAATTTTCTTTCATCATTATATGACAATTCTCTCTTGCCCTTTTTCATATTCTCTAATAACCAACTATTGAAGCTTCTGAGTTTATTTTCTAGGTCTCAACTTTTCTTTCATATTTTCTGTTTAATTTTGCCGTTTATTCTTTTCCTTCAAATTTATGTTCTATTATCTCTAAGTGTACAGTTTTTAATTTTTTCAAACTTTAATGTGCTATATTGTGTCACTAGATTTAATGAGGTATACAGATAACAAGCTAATTACATCACAGCACAAGACACAACTTCAAATTGAAAACCAACTTCAAACTGAAAATAGTCTTCGCTGGCTATTTGCCACCCCAGGAAATCACTTACTGTCCCAGGTCAGGTGGGTCTAATAAGAAAGGACAGAGACTGCATGATGGGGTCACATGCTATAGGACAGGAACACTAAGGATAGGGAACCCCCACGTTTTCTCAGGTTAGCAAGAGACTGGAGGTAAAGACAGACCTTACAGACTGTTTTTCCCATATTGCTCTTCCATGAATCCGGTCTCTTCACTCTTCTCTTACCCTCTTGAACTGCCAAAAGAAAACTAAAAAACCTCCACTGCTTCAATGTGCAGAGCAATTTATTTCAACCTCCCCATTCAGGACTATTCTTTGAGACTTGTCTTTTATAAACATTACATAAATCTCTAATTTACTCAGACACCCAACAAACCTTGACACTCAAGTGTTCAATGTGCCCAATGTGCTAGAGATTCAGCAGCAAAGAACAGACAAAAGTGTTTACCCTCATAGCGCTTGCATTCCAGTGAGAGAAATAGAAGATATGTAAAATATTGGAATACTATGCAGCCATTAAAAAGAATAAAATCCTGTTCTTTGTAGCAACAGGGATGCAGCTAGAGGCCTTTATCCTAAGCAAATTAACGCAGGAACAGCAAACCAAATACTGCATGGTCCCACTTGTGAGAGATAAACATTGCATACTCATGGACATAGAAATGACATTAGACACTAGGGAGTAACAAAGGAGGAAGAGAGAAGGAAGGGCAAGGATTGAAAAACTAACTTTTGGGTACAATGCTCACTGTCTGGGTGATGGGATCAACCATACCTCAAACCTCAGCATCACACAAGATACTCATGTAACAAATCTACACACACACTCCCTGAATCTAAAATAAAAGTGGAAATTGTGAAAAAAGAGAATATGTAAGATAAATATGTAAGATGCTACAGAAAAAAATATAGCAGGAAAGACAGTGGAAGGGGACTGCAATTTTTATTAGAGGGGTCAAGGAAGGCTTCAGTGAGAAAGAGACCACAGAGTGAAGGACAATAGAGTATCCAACTAGATCATTCAACTTCACATTTCTGGTTTCTAAATATCTACCTTAATTATTTGGATCCAATTTAAAAATATCTTTTCAACAAGGGTCAGGGATGTTTAATGAGCAAGGGTTCTTAAGGGGGTAATCAAAATCAGATCACAAAACTGTCCAGGAGACAAAACTGTCCAGGAGACAGCTGACTCCTCCTAGGCCCTTTGGTACTTGGGATATCAAATCAAGTGAGATTTTTGTATAAGAGAGTGGAAGCTTCAGTGTTTTGGTAACCACATGTACTTATGAGAAGATCTTCTGTCTTTTCTTACTAGTGCTTTTGCCATAGCAACTAACCTCTTTGCCTTCTTACCAGGCACACTAACAGCTCAATTTTCAGATAAGTAAAATAAAATACATTTTACACATACACACACACATATATACTTTCTTTCACACAATGTGATGGAAAAAAGCTATCGTATGTGAGTATAAAAAAAAAAAAAAAAACAACCAACAGCCAAAGCCATGGATTCTCCTCTAATAGACTATTCTTAGAACAGTTTTAGGTTCCCCAGCCAATTGAAGAGAAGTAACAGAAATTTCCCATATACTTGCTGTCCCCACGTATGCATACCCTCCAGGCTTCTTTTTAGTGTACCTTTTCACACTTTAGTCATGAAGAGTACCCACAATTTAGGCCAATACTTCTGGAAAGTAAATTTTTATTCCACTAAAATTAAAATGCCAACAGTAGTTACTTCTGGTTAGTGATTTTAAATACACTGATTTTATTTTCCAATTTTATATATTTTGCAACAAATATCTATTACTTCTACAATTAGGAAGGAAATAGTGATCTAAAACTTTTCTTTTAAATCTGGTTTGAATAGTGAATGTTAGAGAAAAAGAGGAGAAATTGCTTGCTCATGCTGAGCTTGTTTGTTCTTGGCATAGGAGAATTTATATATTTTTGTTTTCCTCTTAAAGGAAATGATCTCCCAAATATGCAAATGATCTCCCAAAATATGTGATTAAAAACACTTTGAGATCTGTTTCAAACACAGCTGGGATCAGGCTTCAAACATAGAAAACAACAAGCAACATGAAATGAAGTCTGGCTTCACTGACCACATTCTGTCCATGGTGTCATGGAATGACAAAGGGAAGAAGATATTGAAGGCTTGTTACTTCTCTGTCCAGTCTTTGATCATAATACCTCCCCCACCAAAATTGACTGACATTTTATTTTGCAAAATAATTTTATAGAAATCTAGTGGATCAAACATGCAGTGATCTGAAACATTTGATAAAATAATCAAAAATTGATCCAGGCATGTCAGATGTTGTATTATGTGGTTGAGACAGGGTTTTTCTCTCCTATATTACCAGAAATGTGACAAAGCATATCATGTTGTACACTTGTACAATAAATTATTTGACCAGAAAGCTACTATAAAAATAAAACAGTAGGAGAAAAGATCCACTCAATGCTCTGAATTTGCTGAAATCTAATTTGGGGGAAAGGTCCTTTTTAAGACTATTGATTTGAATGAGCCCTGCAAGTTTATCTACCTCAAATTGAAACTCCTGTTTTCCATTGTGGGAGTCTTTGATGTTGAACATGGGCAGATTCCCCGACTTCACTAGGATACGGTGTGTATATATCTTCATTATGGCACTCACCATTTTGGACAGGAATCATATGTACACTTGCCTCCTTTCCCAATGAGGCTGTGAGATCCTTCTATTTTATTTTATTGTATTTATTTGTTTATCTTGCAGATGGAGTCTCGCTCTCTCCCCCAGGCTGGAGTGCAGTGGTATGATCTTGGCTCCCTGCAACCTCTGCCTCCCAGGTTCAAGTGATTCTCCTGCCTCAGCCTCCAGAGTAGCTGGGACTACAGGTGATCACCACCACACCCGGCTAATTTTTGTATTTTTAGTAGAGATGGGGTTTCACCATGTTGGCCAGGCTGGTCTTGAACTCCTGACCTCAGGAGATCCACCCGCCTTGGCACCCCAAAATGCTGGGATTACAGGCATGATTCACCATACCCAGCCTGTAAGATCCTTTTAGACAGGAATCAAATCTTGGCCTTTGCACAACACCCCCGCAAACTACTTGGTCCTTAATAAATATTGATTTCATAGTATGTTTCCCATTTGAACTCATCACAAGAACAATAACATCAGTTAGTATTTGTTCAGCACCTACTATTCTAGGCAACTGGCATCACTTCCTGTAATCCTTGTAGCAACTGGAAAAGTTAGGTCCTTTGTACATTTTACCAATAAGAAAACTGAAGTTGAGAGGAATTGTTTCATTTGGCTAACTGCATACCACTAACAAACTGAAGGGTTAGAATCCCACCCTGGGCATGTGCGACCCAAAACCATGCTGCTACTTTGCATTACACACTCTGAATCTCTTAAAGAAAAATACGCGAGAAGTGCCAAAAGGAAGAGGGAGGCCATTTGCTTCCACCTGCTGCTTTCAGAAAGACTAAGAGAACATACTTGGGACATTCTAACACACGTTTATATAGGATTCATCTACCACGGCAGTTCTTCCTCCCTTTCCCAACTTTAACACATCACAAGCACAGGGGCCATTACCCTTTCACCCCTATTCCAGACACATTTAGAAAGAGGTGAAATGGAAGTAGAATTAGGTTAAATGGCTTCTTATAAAAGGACACACGTTCTCTTCATTTTAGAGCACTTGAATGACCCTATTCTTTCTCTATTTCCCTTTTAGAAAAACTTTTTTAAAGCCCCCCAAAACAGCAAGCAAAGCATACACTGAAGTTAATAAGAAGAATGTATAAAGGAAATATTTTTCCCTTTTGCAAACCCTCACACTGCTTGTATTTATGACACATCTTACCAGAGAGGATGTCCTGCAGAACATGTCAGAATTAGAGATGATGAATTTTCAGCCACTCTTGGCTGCTTCTAGCTGTGCTTTGAGTTTGACCCAGGCAAGTCTAATACAGAGTGCTGACATGTGGTTTCTTCCACTTTGTTCATGCTTTCGTGTTCTCTCTCAGCTGGCAGAATGATCTTATGGTTTATTTGGCCTGGTACATAAAGGGCCTGAGTTATGTAAGGCTATTAAATCAGAACCTGTCTAGGCATCGTTGAAAGACTGTTAGCCTGGTTCATTCTGGGCAAATACAATTAAAGTCTTGGCTATTATTTACAGCAAATACTAGTAAAATTAACCTTAAGTTCCTCGGTTTATTACCATTGATGCTGAAGGAGAAGGGGAAGAATCAATGTAGACCGTGTTCAGTGTTGCAGCTTGCACTGATTAAAACCCTACTTGTCATATTCTATATCGTTGTACTGTAGTTATAGTAAATGTTCCTTGTAATGCATTTTCAAGTACAAAAATTGCTTCTGAAAAGAGCATTTAGAAAACTAATTCTATTGAAACCAATGAAGTGTTGACACATTGCCTGATGCAGATTTGTTTAAAGAGGCTTGTTTTAAGTTATAAAAGTCCAGTCCTAGAGGTAAAAATCAGTGACTTCTCAGTCTAGTGACTGAGAGAACAGTGGAGCAGTATGTGCAGTCAGCACCCCTTCATTAATCCTTTCCCGTAATTCTACCCTAGTCACCTTCTCCCCTGCCTGACTCTATAGAATTTCAAACCTGCTGCCAGCCCAGGAACTCACTCAGAAACCATTCATTACTCAGGCAAGGCATTTATAATGTTTGCTGATGTGTCGGTGAATAGGAACACAGTGTAAATCCAGACTGAAGAGTGCTCTTTTTTGTCATCTAAATTGCTCCTGTGTGATGTGTTCCATAAGCGTTAGAAACCACCAGGGGTTTTGACATACTCATCTTTCTGAAAGTAGCATTTCACTGTGCCAATCCCTGGGAAGAAAAAAGGACAGAGAGTGTTTGCAGCTGAAAAGAGATACAGCATTAAGTAAAAAGCTGATTATTCACCTCAAACTAGGCCATTGGCTCCCACAGAAAACCTTCAGTGCCTGCAAGCCCTGCTGAAATCAAACATAAAAGCAGGCATGTCTTGCATTCTACCCAGGCTCTCAGTGTAACCAAATTAAGCAGCTTAGTGATGAGAGAATGTTAATGAATGAAGGGAGTGGTCAGCAAAGAAGGATGGTCCAGTTTTCGCATGATAAGCTGTGCTGGGGAGAAACGTGCAGCGGCTGTTGTTAGGTGGGGACTTCATGATTCATAGCTGCTTTATCCCAGGGTGTTACTTAGGAGTATCCACGGTGAATCATGTGGAAACAGGGTTTCTGGTGGGGTAGATGGAGACACTCTTTTGTTCACATGGCTGGGGAATTTATCAGATTTGCTATGGCTCACATCCATGGTCATCTGTCTGGACACATGATTGAGTATATCTTTTCCAAATTCTGTGCCTGGTATAACCAGGACATTCAATAGTTTTTTTTAAATTGAAGTCAAATTCATGTAACATAAAATGAATTATTTTAAAGTGAACAATTCAATGGCATTTACTATATTCAGAATGTTGTATAACTGCCACCACTACCTAGTATGAAAATATTTTCATTACTTCAAAAACTTCCACACCCATTAAGCAGTTACTCCTCATTCCCCCTCCCTCCAAGCTCTGGTAACCACCAGTCTGCATTGTCTCTATGGATTTACCTATTCTGAGTATTTCATATAAATGGAATCATATGTCTGGCTTCTTTCACTTAGCATGTTTTCAAGTTTCATCCATGTTGTAGCATGTATCAGTATTCATTCCTTTTCACAGCTGAATAATATCCCATTATATGGATAGATACAAGTTGTCTATCCATTCATCCATTAATTGGTATTTCGGTTGTTTCCACCTTTTGGCTATTGTGAATAGTGCTGCTATTGATACAGGAGCTACAAAGAAATTATTCAGGCAGATAGCAAGAGCAAGAGAGTCCTCAGTAGAACTTCCCTTCTAACAAAAAAAACAGCCCTAGAAACTACTTTTTTTTTTTTTTTTTTTTTTTTCTAAGAAATGACTGAAAGCCTGAAAGATCAAACTACAAATATAGATTTAAAAAGCCGGAAGCTTGCACGGGGGCATGCCAGGAGCTGCACCAATAGAAAAGGGCTACCTGGGGAGCAGGCATGTCCACCATGGAAGCCTTCCTTTTTTGTCAGCACATGTACAGTAAGAAAGAACTGGGCAACATAGAAAAGCTTGGCAGAGGATCCAGCTGCATAATAAAAGATTAGGATGAGGGCTGCCAGAGACTTGTACCCTATGCAGATGGTTCACCTGGTCCTAATCAATTTTTTGTGCCCTATGTAAATCAGACATCACCTCCCCCATAAGCTCATCGATAAAATCCCCTGCATCTCACCAGTGGATCGGCAACCCATTTTTCCAGGACCCCTCTCTGTAGTAGAGAGCTATTCTCTTTCTTTCACCTATTAAAGCTCCACTCTTAACCTTACTCTTCGTGTGTCCACATCCTTGATTTTCATGGCCATGAAATAATGAACCTCAGGTGTCACCAGACAACGAGGCTGCATCACTATGAATATGCATATGCATGTACTTGTTTGAGTACCTGTTTTCAATTATTTGGGGTATATACCTAGGAGAGAAATTGCTGGGTCATGTAGCAATTCTACATTTAACCTTTTGAAGAACCACAAAAATGTTTTCCATAGCAGTTGAACCATTTTATGTACCCATTAGCAATGTACAAGAGTTTTGATTTCTACACATCCTCACCAATACTTCTTATTTCTCATTCCTTTTTTTATAGTGATCTTAGTGGGTATGAAGTGGTACCTCATTATGGATTTGATTTGCATTTCCCTAATGACTAATGATGCTGAGCAGCTTCTCATATGTTTGTTGACCATTTGCATATGTCATCTGGAGAAATATATATATATATATATATATATATGTACTGAAGTTATTTGTCCCCATTTTAAATTAGGTTGTTTGTCTTTTGTTGTTGAGTGGTATGTCATCAGATTTTAGGTGGCTGAGTGGCTATGGATAACCACATCTACCTGCCCTGAGGAATAAAACCAAAAAGTAATCAGAACCTGTGGTGATGAGGAATATCAAGTTTCCTGTAATAGAAGACAGCTCTGATATAAATTTGATGGCAAAATGAGAAAAGTGTAGGCTTTGGAGACAGAGCAGGGTGCTCCTTACTTTCTGGTAATGTGACATTAAGTAAGTGACTTACCCTCTCTGAACCTCAATTTTCTTGTCTGTAAAATGGAACTAACAGTGCCAATATCATAAAATTGTTGTGAGGATCAAATTAATATAAAACTTGAGACCCCCTAGGAGCCACTCTACAAAACAATTTTTGCTCTTCTCTACACAATAAATATGGCCACATGGAAACTTCCATGAAAATCATTTACTTTTAAATCTATAAGAAATTTGCTTTTAAAAGGATTTTATGATTAATCCAATCCTGCATCGAAGTACCCTTTTGTAATTAACCTTCTGGGTTTTCTGTTAAGTAAATCTTAATTTTCATGTAGAGTTTACATCAGGCTATGTTTTTTCCAAGTTGTGTTTTTAACTCAGAATATGTTTCCATTGACATTATCTAAATGTTGTGGTTAGAGCCCCACATGGGCCCACAAAGCCTCCATAACCTACGATAGACAGAGATATAGAATATAGGCATCACCCTCATCCTGGATCTCAGGAACAGGGACCATCTGAAGCCAGGAGGAAGAGGAGGGTATAAGGCTGGCCCTGGGCAGAATTTTCAAAAAAAGCGCATCTTTGGCATCCCCCATATCCTTTTCCATACACCTTTCCTGACATCCAGGGCCCTTTTCTCCTTGCACCTTTATGCCTACCACACCCTGGAGCTATCACAGGCTCCCTCCTTTTCTGTTCTCCCCTCAGAACCCACCCTCCTTTTCCATTCTCCACTCAAAGTCAACTCTCCAGTCCTGCAAAGTGCCCTATCCTCTGAAGATACCGTATCTCCCAGTCAAAAGTTCCAATTCCTCAGAGCCCTCAGATAAGTGAATTCCAGAGTCCTTAAGCTTAAAAGAGACATCTCTATTGCGAAAATGCCAGATTTGGCAACCCAAATTAATGGCCAATTTATGGAATGTCAGTAATGTATTCTTCAGAACAAAAGGACTCTTCATGAGTAGACTAGTTTTCTCTGTGTTTCTTGGATCGGTGTCCTTAAGCCATGACACTTTCTTCCCTTCTAAGCCTGGGTTCTCTAAGAAACCCCCAGTTACTTTGTAGAGCTTCTCACAACATCCCTAGGTTTGGTGGTGGGAGTTTACAGTAAGACAGGTCCAGAGGGGCCATTGCATTGAAAGGACTTTGTATCTCTCAGATGATTATAAATTTAGGATAACCTCTATTGGGTTTGGATGACCTAAGATTTATAACCACCCTCCTCTCACAAATAAATTTTGGGGTAACATTTATGATTGCATATCTTTGGCATTTTTTATAATTTTTAAAAACTTTGTTCTTTTTTGCATCTACCTCCTTTTAGAAATTCCAGAGGGTAAGTATTACAGCTCCATGTTACAACTAAAGAAACTGAGACCTAAAAGTCTTAAGGAACTTGTGCGAAGTGCTTCAGCTAGTAAGTAGCAGAGCCAAAATTCCAACCCAGATCTGTCTCCTTTCAGAGCTTGAACCCTTAATCACTACACTATACTACTCCAATCAATCAACTATTCTAGAACCCTAACGCTAGAGCAGACCACTGAGACCACGAGGCCCAACTGGTTCATTTCTCAAATGCAAAAGTATTGTGACCACTTATGTTTTTTTAGGTACCTCTAGGTATTAGGGTCCTCTAGAGAAATAGAACAATATGTGCATATATGTATATATATACACACACATACACACACACACACACACACCATATATATATGGAGAGAAAGAGAGAGAGATTTAAGGAATTGGCTCACATAATTACAGAGGCTTCGCGGGTCCAAAATAGAGTAAGTGGCAGGCAGGCTGGAGACTCAGGGAAAAATTGCAGTTCAAGTCCATAAATAAACTGCTGGCAGAATTCCTTCTTGCTCAGGTCAGTCTTCATTTAAAGCCTTCAGTTGATTGGATGAGATCCACCCACATTATTTAGGGTATCTTTTTCATTCAAAGTACATAGACTAAACTTTTAATCTCATCCAAAAAAAATTCCTCCACAGAAACATCTAGAATAATGTTTGACCAAGTATCTGAGCACCACGGTGCAGCCGGTTTGACACATAAAATTAACTATCACACTGCCCTTCTATACCATCATCCACATATCCACATTCAGAGTCACTGGAACTCTGATTTCCCTTATGTGAAATCAGTATTCTTTAGCATCACATGTGCACAAACCATGTTTCATTCACCTATTTACCCAGAAGCTACTAGTGGAGCAGCAGCTTCTGGGTGACTTTTTTGGTGGACAGTTAAATTTTACTTGTGAACTCAACTGTCTATGCTACAAGAATGCCATTCTCTCTTGTTGTGTCCACATTGGCCTGACCAATGAAACTCTCAGATCTCCTCTGAAGCAAAGAGGCAAATGCTTTGGTTAATTGGTGTGGTCAAGTCTCAGTTTGAGAGAGACATGTTTTCTTGGCTCACAGTTTAGGATTTCATGCTGATCTGGTCGACACAGTTCAGATCAGTTTGACCCACCACTGCAGTCATTATCCTTTGATCTGGAGTCTAGTTTGTAATTTGACCCATTCAGATGGCTTCCCTATTATAGTCAAGCAAGACAAAACCAAATCACCCCATTTATCTTAATGGGCTTTTTTTTCTCTTTCTTTCTTTTTCTTTTCTCTTTTCTTTCTTTCTTTCTCTTTTTTAACATGAAGCCTTGCCAATCTTTTGTTAAGAAGAAAAAGGAATCTGTGTATCTGATGGGCTTTGAAATACCATCTGGTGTGTAATGTTATTGTCCTCTGTTCTCACAGTGGTGTGCTGAATCATATCTTCAAAGTTCAACAACCATTCAGTCACAGTCACCATTCAATATACTGTGTCATTATCAAAGATGTGGATTTACAAAATGCTACCTGGAAACAAAGCACATTTAACAGGCTCTTCTCCCAAGGCTGGCTCTGCCGCCTGAGACGAGTCTTCTAGTGTGAAGTCTGTTTGTCTGACATTTGTCACTGACCTTTGGATACTCAGCAGAACTGTTAACCCTGAAAATTGCTGGTTGAATTATTTAATTTTATGTGCCTTAAGAAACCTAACAGCATTCTTACTCTAAGATGTAAGTCTAGACTTTTCTTCTACAAACATCCATATATTGGCAATTAATGCGTGAACAGATAAACTTCATTTTAATCATTAAATATGTGCCAAGAAAGTTGAATATTCATAGATACTCTAAGTGTTAAATGCAGAAGGAAAATACATCAGTGAAATAAATCCTGTGATGCATTATTTTGTTTCAGAGGAAAAAATATTTTGTAAGAGAATATTTATTCCAGAATGCATTGTTTGGGAGGTAAGAATATTTTTTAAGAGGAACACACAAGCATAGTTTTACAAGTTTAAGCAGTATTATTAAATACCTAGACAAAACGTGTGCTTACTGCTTTTAGGATAACAATCTGGCTTTCTCTTTTCACTTAATAATGATCAGGACTACTTGTATAAAACATGTACTACAGTGCTTTACATGATAGTCATAAACAACCTCTCCTAAAATGCATTTTTGCTTTTCTACCCCAGTGAACAGCTCTGTTTGAGTAAATGATCCATCCTTGAATCGTGTATGCAGAGACAAGATCAGCGTTGGATTGTTTTAATAAACTGGAAGTCTGCCAACATTATCTAGGAAGAGGACGAGGACATTAATGCTAGCACGCAATCTAGCCGTGTTTGGATTTAAGACAGAATTTAATCTTCTTGCCTCCTTTCCTTCCCCTCCTCCCCCTTTCCAGTCCTTTCTTTCCTTAATACACAGTCTCTTTTCATGGAGTTAACTCAAGCTATCTTAAACAGCATGAACTAATAAAGGATGACATTTCTAAAAGGGAACACATTCACAAATGTTGAAATGTGGAACATTTAAAATTCTATGGTACTTAGTTTAAGAGAGTGGTGATTAATGAGTTTATGTTATCTATCAAAATGCTTCCATCATGCTGCTGATGTGACATGGGATTTATGGTAATGAAAAACCTGCAATCCATCCCCGGTATCTAAATCTATCAGCCCCACATTCATACAGAAAGCACTAAATGATAAATTTGTAGCTCTCTGAAAGCAAGATCATTTTTAAGATATGTACTGCCAAAAGAGAACATTCTTAAAATATAGGAAAGGAAACGATTTCCTTTCCAACCTATTGCTCTAGCAAGCATCATACTACGAATATCAATCTCTTCCTGGAAAAAAAAAATACTGAGCAGATGATGATCACATGATTAGGCTAGTCATTCTCAGTGAATTTCCTGTAATTTTCTTGGAAATCCTTTGTAATACATTTGCTAAGGGCCAAACAAATTTTCATTTGGATAATTTGTAATTGTTCTTGTGCTTTGCATCTTAGAGAAAATCCACTACTATCTTGAATAAAACTCACTTGGTTCCATCTGCAAATCAAAAGAATTCCAAGTAGCCCAACAGAAAGCTTCATTCATTCTCAGCAACTGTTATGCACCACCCATCCCTCCATCTTTATTAGATAGGTATTCCTATTTCTGGAAGATCTAAGACAAGATATCTCAACATAATAAAGTTAATTAGCTGTGAGATGTGCTAAAGAGATTTGTGAGTGCAAATAGTGAAAATACTGAACTTTGCAACTAATTTACTTTTTTAAAACAAATTTGACCAGATCAAGTATATATTCATAGAAAGTACCAATCTCTATTATTTACACTCTGAAATGCTTTGATGAGTGGGAGAAAAGAGGGAGGAGTTACACCTAGAAGATGCAGAAATTTTTATATAAACATAGGGAATATAATCACGTGTTTTGTATGTCCTAGTGGAGGCAGTGGAAAAACCACTGTTCTTGGCATCATGAGGACCATCTCTATATTCTGACTCTGTAGGTAGTCATTTTTGTCAGGGTCATCTACATGTCAGGCATTTGGGTGCCTACATTGTAAGTTAATCCATTTCTGTATGCTTTGGAAAACAGACAAAGAGCCCTGTAGTGAAATATTTTTCTTAAGGCGGAGTTTCTACTTCCAAAGAGCAGACACCAGCTTAGTGTGTTTCAGAAACAGCACAGGCTTGTATTCCTTTCCCATTTGCCCACTGATTTTGCTACTTCTGCCTTGGAGAGATGCAAGGGATAGAGAAATGCAGCCAAAGAGAAAGGAATCCCAGAGGCCAGGAAAGGCGAGTGGTAACAAGCCAGTGTGTGTACTGTGTTGTACAGGTTTGAACGGGGTGGAGGAGTCTTGTTAAAAATAAAAAAAAAAACTGCCTGTGAAGCAAATAGATTCTCCTCCCCCTCCTCCCACTAACACTGCAGAAAATGCCATCTATCAAAATGCTGTTAAAAGCAGTCTCTGATGATGCTGGAATAAAAAGGCTGTAATGACAACTGTGAGGTGGGAGGAGCCTCTTTGCTCCCAGCGGTCTGTCAGACTGGGCGTTAGAAACCCTTTCGATTAATAGGGTCGCACCAAGAACGTGACTCCCAGTGAAGAGGTTCTCTTTCTCTACCCTTCCCCCAATCCAACTTCAGATGCTCTCAGGCTTGGCCCTTGGAGTCAAAGTCACAGAAGGGGAAATGTCATTTCCTGTTGATCATGACAGTCTTATCTTTCTTCTGGTCTCAGTATTTCTGGCATCATTGGTCTTAATCTGACCCAACCCCAAACATCATCCTCAATACTCTTGGGTAATCCAAGCTCAGGAAAGAAATGGTAAGCCATTTTCAAGTTTTAAAACCATTTTTACAGCTTACACTGAGGTTAGTTTCAGTTTTGAAGTAATAGTGTAATGTCAACATGATTGTCTCCAATATGTTATCTACGCCACTGGCTCTCAATATTAAAATGTAATGAATTATTTGTTTTGTTTTTTCTAGCTTGGCAAGAAAATCATGAAAATGATACTCTCTCTTCAAAGGTAGACCTTTTTTTTTTTTTTTT
>NW_016808057.1:1864563-1882775 GCF_001698545.2 Rhinopithecus bieti
TTTTTTTTTTTTTTTTTTTTGTTACCAGAGAGAAGGAGAAAACAAAAACCAACACGTGTTATGTAATAGTGAAAAGAAAGAGAGAAATGCTTATAAGAAAACATCTTTAACTGCTTAATGTTCATAAGACAAAGACAATGAACAAAGCAGATACACAATTTTAGCAAAAGAAAAAACACCATGAAACATTTGTTTCTCAAGTAGTTACAAAGAATGTTAACTAATCAAGCCATAGAAATACCTAGAAGGAAAAGGATTAGATGCACTCAAATATCAACATTAGGAGGCTTCTCACTGCTGTTGCTGCCACCACATGCATTAAGAACTCTCTCAGTGGCCTGACAAAACGAGGAAAAAAAAAAAAAAAAAAAAAGAGTCCCAAGGTCCCCAATAACACTAAGACCAGCCACATTGGAGCCTGAGGCAAAAGGAAAAATCAGGAATACTGATGTGATTTTATTTAAAATTTTGACATTCTGTTCATCATGGGTTTTTTGCATTGCTTTTGGGTTTTCTTCAATCTTGCATTAAAATATGATTTACCTTGATCACTGAATTTTCAACACCCTCTACATTTTGCACCCAAGGCAAATGCCTAACCAGCTTCTCTTCCTTCAACCTAGTCTCTGCCCTGCTGTCAAGGAAAAATAAAACAGAAAATGGAACACTAACATCACATGATTTTCTTAAACTTAGCAAGTTCAAATGGATATAAAAACTGAAGACTAGTTTTTAATTGCTGGAATCACCAACACTTGTTTTCTAAAACACATGCCAAAGTTCTTAAAAGCTGGAATACCTTATGTCAATTAGGTGACTTACAGTCATGGGCACATCATGTTTCAGTCAACAAGGACGACTGCATATAAAATGATGGTGCCCCTTAGGATTATAACAAAGCTGAAAAATTCCTATGGCCTAGTGATATGGTAGCCATTTTAACACTGTAGTGCAATACATTACTCACATGTTTGTGATGATGCTGGTATAAACAAACCCATTGTGCTGCCAGTTGTATAAAAGTATAGCACATACGATTATGCACAGTGCATGGTTTACTGTTACTGCTTTATGTATTTACTAACTATATTTTTTTATTGTTATTTTTCATACTATTTATAAAAAATAAAGTCAACCAGAAAACAGCCTCAGGCTAGTTCTTCAGGAGGTATTCCAAAAGAAGGCCTTGTTAGCATAGTTATTCGTGAAAACACAAATAACTCCATGAGTGCTACTGCACATGGAGACCTTCCTGTGGGACAAGATGTGGACGTGGAGGACAGTCATAGTGATGATCCCAACTCTGTGTAGGTCTAGGCTAATACGTGCATTGGTGTCCCCATTTTTAACAAAAGAGTTTAAAAAATAAAAAGTGAAAACAAAAAAAAAATTCAAAAGTAGAAAAAGCTTATAGAAGAAAATAGAGAACGAAAATACTTTTGTACAGCTGTACAATGTGTTTGTGTTTTGAGCTAAGCATTATTACAAAAGGCTCAACAAGTTTTAAAATTTAAGCGTCCATAAAGTTAAAAAATCACAGTAAGCTAAGGTGAATGTATTCTTGAAAAGAAATTTTTATAAATTTAGTGTAGCCTAATTGTACTGTTTATAAAATCTACACTAGTGTACAGTAATGTCCTAGGCCAGCAGTTCGCAACATTTTTGGCGCCAGGGACCAATTTCCAATTTTTCCACAGAATGGGGTAGAGGTTGGTAGAGGAGGGGTGGTTTCAGGATGATTCAAGTGCATTATATGTACTGTGTACTTTATTTCTATTATTATTACATTGCAATTTATAATGAAATAATTATATAACTCATTATAATGTAGAATCAGTGGGAGCCCTGAGCTTGTTTTCCTACAACTAGAGGGTCCCACCTGGGGGTGATGGGAGACACTGACAGATCATCAGGCATTCGATTCTCATAAGGAGCGCACAGCCTGAATCTCTTGCATGTGCAGTTCACAATAGGGTTTGCGCTTCTAGGAGAATCTAACGCCACCACTGACCTGACAGGAGGCGGGGCTCAGGCAGTAACGTGAGCAGTGGGGAGCGGCTAGAAATACAGATGAAACTTCACTCACTCACTGGCCCATCATTTCCTTCTGTGCAGCCTGGTTCCTAATAAGCCATGGACCCAGGGACTGTGGACCCCTGTACTAGGCCTTCACATTCACTCATTACTCACTCACTGACTCATCCAGATCAACTTCTTGCAATATCTATTCATAAATACTCTATACAGGTGAACCATTTTTTATCTTTTAGACCGTATTTTTACTTTACCGTGTTTATGTTTACATGTGTTTAGATACACAAATGTCATTCCATTACAATTGCCTAGAGTGTTCAGCACAGAAACATGCTGTGTAGGTTTGTAGGCTAGGAGCAACAGACTATACCATATAGCCTAAGTGTGTACCATCTAGGTTTGTGTAAGTACGCTCTGGGTACACACCATGAAATTACCTAATGATGCATTTCTCAGAATGTATCCCCCATCAAGCAAGTGACATGTGACTGTATTTTGAGATGATATCTAGAGATTTTTCTTTCCTACCTCCTACTTGTTGCTGGTAGCCCTCAACCTGTTTAGTCTGTGATATTCATTGCCTCACGGAGAGGGTATATGCCCAGAAGAAAGAAGTGAATTAAGTGGCTGGATATATTGTGTAAATATGTAGCAGAGAAAGTCTGAAAAGCTATAGCATTCAATTCCAAGAGCCAAGTGATGAGAGGGGAGAGATTTTCTCAGTTCCAAAAGTTTTTAAAGTAAGATTAAGAACCAAAACCTTAAACACTTCGTAGTGTTTATACCTTAACTGACCCAATGGGGAGAATGTAGGATGCCATAAGGACTTAACATTTTCCCACCTGAAATTAAATAAGAATTTAACTAGTAGAGGGTAAAAAGAGGAATTTTAGAGAATGTGATTAAAGTGCAGATATCAACAAGTACATGAGAAAGGGTCTTGTGCCTGACCCCTTAATGGATCAAAGCCTTGCACGAGAGTAGAAATGTTCAGGTTGCACGAGAACACCAGAAGCAAAGAGATTGTTTTATAATATACCCTTTTCCTGAATTGAGAGATTTTACACCACCAAACAAACTTCACAGTAACAACAACTCACAGACCTCTGTGTGCAGAAATTAAACTTCCTTTATTTCTCTGTAACTAAATTGATTCAAACTTTGGAGCCTCCATTTTTATGGTGGAAAATTTAAACTTGTCAAGGTAAACTCAGCCACATCTAACCTAAAACACGTTTTAGTTGTTATACATTTCTGTCAATTCTGCACTCTAAAACTCTTTTCCTCCCATTTCTCTCAGTTGCAATAATGTATTAACAGACACTTAACATAGCACTTTTACCTCACAAGTATAAATTAACTCATTTAACCTTTACATCAATCCTCTGAGCAATACAGTATTATTGTCTCTACTCCAGAGGTGTAGAAATTGGTAGAGATGTCAGGTTAGCAAGCAGCAGAGCTGAGATTCAAACCATGTTTTTGGCAGGGCCCCTAAGTAATGGAAAAGCTATAATTGAGGGGCGGTGTTGGTGGAAGGGCTGAAGGGAGACCTCACAGAGCTGTCTCCCCCATGCCAGCATGGAGTTCTGAATTGCTGGAGAGAAGCTTTTAAGTAGATGGGAGTAGGCAGTCTCACAAGAGCCTAGCAGTTGAACTGACAGAGACTATGCTATGGGACAAGACACCACAGTGGAAGCAAGAGAGAACTAGACTAAATCTGGATTCAATGCAAAGATAATACAGAGGCTGGGCGCCGTGGTTCACATCTATAATCCCAGCACTTTGGGAGGCCAAGGAAGGTGGAACACAAGGTCAGGAGACGATTCTGGCTAACGTGGTGAAACCCTGTCTCTACTAAAAATACAAAAACATTACCCAGGCGTGGTAGTGGGCACCTGTAGTGCTAGCCACTCAGGAGGCTGAGGCAGGAGAATCGCTTGAATCCAAGAGGCGGAGGTTGCAGTGAGCAGAGATCATACCACTGCACTCCAGCCTGGGCAACACAGTGAGACTCCGTCTCAAAAAAAAAAAAAAAGAAAACCCAAACAAACAAACAAAAACGATGATATAGAAGCACCCCAGATCACAGAGACCCCAGACCACTTAGAAAGCAGAGAAGTCGCAGTTAGGCAAGGAGCACCTACTCTAGAGGCTCCTTGGTTAGAATCTCAGTTCTACCGCTTTGGTAATTTGGGGCAAAGTGACCCCTCTATGCCTCAATTTCTTTATATATAAAGTAGAGATAAAAATATAGTCTACATATAAGATTGAATAACTGATACAAAGGGTTTAGAATATTACACGGTGGTTATAAGTACTATTTTAAGTGTTTTCTACTATATTGTTACTCCTAAGAAGAATGCAAAAAACAAACAAACAAACAAACACACAAAAAACAGTATGAGAATCCCAAATTAATTTAAATTTACAACAAATGAAAATACATTTCAAGCTTAAGGTGACTGAATTTGCCTTGACGAGCATAACTTTTTCGCCATTAATAAAAAAAAGAGATTTGAAAGCTAAATTCAGTTTAATTACAGAGAAACAAACTTACATTTCTATATATTGCATCAACTGGGAGACAATTCTTCTTGGCTTCCCCCTGTTTATACACATCTTGGGAGTAGAGCCACTGCCTGCCTTTTGTCCAGACTATATTTTCAAGGATGTCTATACAGTAAAAGGCCCTGGAAAATAGATATAGTGTTTCCCTGCAAAGAAAACAGGGCATGTTTGGTTTTGTCCAGTAAAATGAAGGTAACATCTCTCTTCAGGGCAAACCCAGGCAGGCTACCTATTATAAAAGGTTCAGGTTCCCTGAACTCAAGGTTTCTCTCCTGTAACACAACCCACTGTGAGTTCAGGCATCAGTTGTATAGCCCTGTAGGAATCAGGGCTTAGGCAGCTGGGACAATCACTGATACTCTGGCTACTGCTATTGCTGTGACTAATAAATGGTTCTTTGTCTCTGACCCAAGAGTCTCATATTTTCTGCCAATATCCATGACACTGTGGCAGGATAACTTGTTAGCTTGCAAGGAGGGTAAAAATCTCAGAACTTTCACATCTTATTTAGTATACTACCCATAAACTAAATAAACCAAAGTATTTATTTATATATCCCATTTTATTTTATTTCAATGGTTTTGGGGCAAGAAGTGTTTTTTGGTTTCATGGATAAGTTCTTTAGTGGTGACTTCTGAGATTTAGGTGCACCCATCACCCAAGTAGTGTATACCATACCCAATATGTAGTCAAAGTATTTCATCTTATAAAATATAATTTAATATAGTCATAAGAATACTCATTTTCTACTTTTATAAGTTTTCAGTGTTTTGTTTTGCTCTCAGGCCATTCTATATATATACTTATTTTATTCTTTACACACAATATGTCTTTTTAAAAAATAAAAACACTTATCTATATTTAAACAATAACTAAAGGTTGATGCTAGTGACCAGAGATGTCCAAACGTGGCACATTTTGAACACATCCATAGTCCAAGGACGTATCATTACCTAAGCTAAGAACACTGCAGAACACAGATTTTCAGAGTACAAATTCCATTTCTCCATCTGCCACATTCAGATGAGATCATGGAATCAGAATAAATTATTTCAAACCTAAGTTCAACAACACCATAAAGAAAGTAACAACAGTAAATGATTATTTCAAAACAGTAACATCCATTATTGTATTCTCTCTGACTGAAAACACTCAGTTGGGTCACATTTTTAAGATTATTCAAAGAAACAGAAAACACATCAGCTGATAGTTCTTCTAAAATCATACAGTGAGATCACCAAAGCAAATATAGACATATATTCACACCACCACAAACATCAAAGAATAAAGTCAGTGTTTTTCTCTGGCTCTCCCCAATCCTGACCATTCTGGAATAACACGTTTCTGCTAATCTGTCCATTTGTGAATGACTTGTAGAAACTGACATCTAAAATAACTACATGGGAGTAATTAAACTTAACCAGTCCTGGCTACTTTCTCAAATGTCATAATAAAAGGGTGAAATTACACACCAGACATAGTTGTTTTCCAAAGTGGGAAACGTAAAAATTTAGGGAGATGAATTATAATGTTATGTCAGCAGTATTTTACTGAGCAGACCCATGAATGTGGTGTTGCTGAGACATTTCTCCTCACGCCCTGCTGCTGGGAGTTGTCGTTCCTCCCTACATTATTCCGCCTCCACTTGCCTTACTCAGTCATTATCAAATACATTCATCTTGTTTAAATAACACAGTACTTAACCTCCATTTGATGTTGGGAATGTAGGGCTGCTGAAATTACAACCAGAAGAATATGACAGAGTGTGAGAGAAACAGGCAAAGAGGAAAATAGAAAGAAATGTCATGTTTAAGTCTCATAATTAAAAAAACTATATTAAATTCAAAGTGTGACTGTATTTCTAGAAGGAAGCCAAGTTGACAGTAGCTCTTTTCACCTGGTGAAACTGGAGATGTGGATAGCTGTTTATAGGCTGATCATTTTGCTGGGATTTTAACAGTTATATCTTAATACAGCCCACTGCCCACCCGCCAATACCTAATGTCCATGTAAGCAACTTTTCCACAATCACGGAATTTGAAAGAAAATCCAGGAAGGGGACTCTTAATCAGGATGTATTTTGTACATCACCTGTGGAGTTTTCAAACCCACTTACATCAAAATTCTCTCTTTTCAAAGGTTTACAATGACTCCATGGTACCCACTGAGAGTTGTTGATCGTGGTTATATTTGTTGGTTTGTTTGTAGTTGCCCAGAAGACATATACGAAAAATTACCTTCACATTGAGGATTATTAAAAGAATATACAGAATTGGCGTGGCAGCTTATGCCTGTAATCCCAGCAATTTGGGAGGCCAAGGCAGGTGGATCTCTTGAGCCCAGGAGTTTGAGACCAGCCTGAGCAACATGGCAAAACCCCATCTCTACAAAAAAAAAAATAGCTGGGCATGGTGGTATGAGCCTGTAGTCCCAGCTACTCAGGAGGCTGGGAGGATCACCTGAGCCTGGCAGGTTGAGGCTGCAGTGAGCCCTGATTGAGCCACTGAATCCCAGCCTGGGCAACAGAGAGAGACCTTGTCTATACATAAAATAAAATAATATAAAAGGGAATTCTACCTATTGTAATCTTAGTCGTAGAGCTTTGAGGACGAGGATACACAGTGGACTTGGTGGAAAAAACAGAACATAGCTCAAAATGTTTGTGGGAGGAATCTGAACTCAATTGGCCCACTTCTTTTGTTTATCTAGAATTCATTTTTTCCCAAGTGAATGTAGGGCCGTATTCTGCCATTCAGTAAGGAGCACTGCGGTGAGCCATTCACACTAAGCCACTCCACAGGCCTCCCATTTCTACTCCATGTGTGACTGGCTTTGGTTTGGATCCCATTAACTAGTTTAATTAATGCTGTTTTGATTACAAATGAAAGTAAGTTATATCTAGTTCATACCAAAAGAGGTCTTCATCGTCTGGCATCTCCCAATCTCAGTAAAGGTGGTGGTAAAGGCCTGGACTTAACAGGAACCAGGGCTCCGATGAAACAGCTTTCTCTAGGTTTCTCTTTACTATGGTTCTCTGCATGAGAAATTCTTCCTCAAGGCTGTACCCTCTACTACCAATATCTTACATTTTCCCAGTTCTGTCAACAGAGAAAAGTATTCTGTCCTCACTGTTGTAAATAAGACAACAAAATAAACAAAAAAGCCTCAAGAAAAAATTCTTATTCGTTTGGCAGGATCATGTTGCCAAGAACTGAGAGTATCCAGTCCAGTGAGACTTCCACGGCTGGAGAGAGGGGCAAAAAGAATTCCTTCAAACAAGGAGTAAATGCTAAGCAGGTAAGGCAATAGTTCTCTACTGCCCTGGGGGGAAAGTTTAATTTCACTAAATACAATGAGGCAGTAGCTGTAGTATCTGTGCAAGAAAGAGCACCCCTGGGCTATGTTACTTAATATGGCAGCTGTAGATGCGGCAGCTACCTGAGACTTATGGACTCATGGTGCACCCTGTCCAGTTCTTAAGCCAAATTCCCTTCATTCTACAGATGGGGAAATAGAGCCGAGAGAAATATAAGGTAATCTACACACCTGAATCTTGCAAATAACAGTAATAAATCCAATTGCCCCCTACACACATTGTAGGGTGAACTGATCTCCTCCCAACACATACATACAGGATTTAGGGAGGTATGATTTGAGGTGAGGTCTAACAATACCAGTTAAGAACTTTCTCCAGAGGTTTCTTAGGTGAGCACTACTTTACAAAGTTAAGTCCTCATGACATTTCAGTGTGTTTGAAGCAAACCATTGAAGAGAAAAGCAGCCAGAACCCTAAATGGATGCCCCTCCTATTCCACCCTCCATCCCCAACCCACTTCAAAACCCTGGAGCCAGCCCATTCTCTGCCTACTTCCCTGAGGGCAGAGTGACTAGTTCAAGCACCCTGGCTGACTCCCTTTCTTTCAAACATTGAAGAACTTATATATTTATCCAGAGTTTTAAATTTACAGCCCTAGATGGGCAGTCATGTTACTCCCTTTATGTCTATGTAAGTGAAATCAGTTTACTAGAATGTAACTTTGAATTGGAAAGACAGTTTTCTGCTAATGTGTGGAAATGGAAACCTTGAGCTAAGTTTTTTCAATTCTGAAAAAATGAAAATAATCTCTTCTGGGCAATAGCAGATCAAATTCAGGGCTGACCTATCCCCAGGCCCATCTTCCTTTCTCCTCTGGACCTCTAATTTCCAGTGTCTGGTTTGCATGCCACTCTGTGTCCCATCAGCTTCTGTGCAGGTGTAGGTTGCCCACCTGGACATAGATGTGAAATTCTCTCAACCTGGTATTCATTAAACTCTGTTGTTCGCATACAGCCACAGGCCTCCTCCAGCCTGTTGGTCCTCTCAGCACTTTTAAGCCTCCACTGGGAATCAGCAGCTTGCACCCACCTTCTCTGCACTGCTCTGGGTTCACAGTGAGACTGTCCTTGGGACTCCCTAAGTGCCTGCCTTAGTCATCGCTACTGTCATAATACCGGCTGTTCCAGTACCATATTGGCCTTGAGGATAGCTCAGAGCTGAGGCACCAAGTCTGCAGCTCTCAAGTTCTACCAAATGTATCTAGGTGTTTCCTTCTCTCTCTCTGTCTCTGTCTCTCTCTCCATGCTCACAGCTCTCCAGGTTTTGGTGCCTGCTCTCTCAAGCTACAAATTTGGGGGATACTGAACACTCTGTCTCAAGCACCTGCTCTTTCACATATGAAACACTTTATTTTCCTGACTATGAACTCTAAATTATCTGATCAACATTGGAGGATGCTAATAGTGAACCAACTCATTATTTTTAGAAGTGACAAATAAGGTATATAAAGAATCAGCATTGATCTTGCCTTCCTCTATGGTGTGCACCACAATAACCAAATGATAAGTGGATGGAGAAAACATGATCTTTATAAAAAACATTCCAGCTTATACATGAAGAAGAAACATTAGAATTACAATATCTATAGTGGTTTGCAACCTCCATAACAAAGGACATTAACAGCCACAAACACCAAAAAGAGAGAAAACCAGACAGTATGGTATGTGCCTATCGTTGGAAAAACCCACCACTTCCTATATTATTGCCAGAACTAACTGAAAGAGTAAATGAATGAATCCGATCAATCTCTACAGTCAATTTATGAAAATGCAAAGCATAGCGTAATACATGCACCTATTCTTCAAGGATATGATCAGAAAAACCTGGATGGGAAAATACAGGACAAACAAACTTGTTTCTTCAACAAATAAATTGCAAAGAAAAAAGAGAAATGGAAGGCAAATCTATAGAATAAAAGATATTTAAAAGATATACTTGCTAATCTTATGGTTCAGGTCATGTTTGGATTCAGGACTAGAAAAAAAAAAGGTGTGAAAAGGACATGACATTTACAAGAAAATATTTGATCTAATGTTGACGATATTAAGGAATTGTTGCTATATTGGGGGTGTGATGATTACTTTGTATTTGCATTAAAGAGAAAGAGTCCTTGTCTTTTAGAGATGTATACTAAAATACAGTTGTCCCTGAAGAATTCGTTCCAAGACACCCACAGATACCAAAATCTACAAATGCTCAAATTCCTGATATAAAATAGTGTAGTATTTGCATATAACTTACTCACATCCTCCTGCATACGTTGAGTCATCTCTCAATTATTTATATCTAATACAATGTAAATTCTATGTAAATAGTTGTATTGTTTAGGGAATGACAAGAAAAAAATCTGCACACGTTCAGTATAAATGCAACCATCTTTAACAAAAAAAAAGAATCTGTGGTTGGTTGAATCCACAGATGTGGAACTGATGGATATGGAGGGCCAACTATATTTAAAAGGTAAAACTACTTGATATCTGGGATATGCTTCAAAATAATAAGGGTCTAAATGCAATGTAATATCTTGGATTGAATTCTAGAAAAGAGAAAGAATTTTAGGGGTAAAACTGGTACAATAGGAATAAAGTCTAGATTTAATTAATAGTTTCATATCAATACCAGTGTATTCATTCTGACAAACGACCATGGTATTGTAAGATAGGGAGACACAGGTAAGAGTATGTGAAAATTGTCCTATCTTTGCAACTTTTCCATAAATCTAAAACTATTCCAAAACATAAAATTTATTTTAAAAGCAATGAGAAAGGAGAAGTGGATGCAGGTATAGATGGGACAGGATTAACCAAGGACCAATGGTTGTTGAAACTGGATGGCAACTATACAGGATTACTATACTCTCGAGTGAGTTGTAAATTCTCCATCATAAAGTCACGTAAGTCAAAAACATTATAATCTTTTCTATAGACTATTAAGAGCCTATACACAAACCTTTGGAAGTCAGTAATTTGACACTTTGCTCTCTGTATCATTCCTGCCATCAGGGCAGTGGTGCTTAAACAGTGGGGCAAAGGGCAGGAGCAGAAAGAATTGGAAAACAGCAGTGTTAAATATCACCCAGCGACATCACTTGCTTCTTTTCTTTTGTTATTAGACCTCAAATTATTTCTTCCTTTATATTTTAAAATCTTTTTCACCTCTATTTTTATCGCATTTTAGATCTCTTCTAGCACCACGTGCCCATCTACGCATCACTTGGTGTAAGCTCCCCACTGCGATATAACAAACAACCATAGTGCATTAAGCGAGCGAGAAGCATCTTTCCCAACACACAAAATAAGTCTGGAGGTCAGCAGGCCAGGACTGTCACAGCAGCTTCATGGAGTTTTGGATGACTCAAGCTCCTACCTATCCTCTGCTCTTAGATTCCTAAGAATGGCAACCTGGTCACCACACTTACAAGATAGCTTCTAGAGCACGAGCTACCACACCCATATTCCAGGCAGCAAGAAGGGAGGTCAGTCCACTTTTCCTTAAGGAAATCTCCTAAAAGTCCTGCATATTTCTGCTAACCTTTTACTGACTAAAACATACCCACACAGTCACTCATGCCTGCAAAGTGGAAACACAGAAAATGATCTTTTAATTATACTCTGGCTGTCCTCTACAAAAACAGAGTCCTATTACTGAAAAAGGAGAACAAAGTGGATGTTGGGTAGGGAATTAGCAGCCTCTGCCACAATCAGTCGTGGGAAAAATCTGAACATGCAGTGGCAGAGGAGTCCAACCATGACTTATGCCCAAATTAATTATCCGGCTAGTGCAATCAGCAAAGATCTAGAAGTATCTGTCATCCCACATACGCTGCTGGCTGGTTTATGTTGATTGGTTTGACTGAAAGTTAAAACTAGAAAACTGCCTGTTCATTCACCCTTCACAGCAAGATATCATCCATCTACATCAGAAGCCAATATATGTGCATTTGTGTCAGCATCATGTATAGTACCAGATATGCCTGCTGTGACTATAATGTCCTTTAAACCTAAAATGGAATCATTATAGATTCCTCCTGGCAGCCCCCTTGAGTCTCTGGGAGACCTTCTGGCCTCCTGGCCAGTCTCCAGAGAGATTCCTGTCTGTCTGCCCGGGAGGAGACACATTCTGGGCTGCCTGCCCACATTCTAACCTGCTGCTCACACGGGTTAGAGAGCTGTGTCTATTTGGGTCAGTCCTTCCGAGTGATTATTCTGTTGCCTTTAGGTAAGTTCACTTGAATGTCCCACACATACCAACTGTGCACACCACATGTCTGAATGCCAGTTGCCCAGTAAAATCAATGAAGTATGTTGGAAAAAGCATCTGAAATCTGAGACTGAGAATCAAGCCGGAGCTCTTTTTGGCCCTGGCAGTGAACGCTTAGAAAATTCTCTTAGGCTCTCTAAGTCTCAGTTTCCTCATACGCCAAACAGAGATATTGCTACCACCTCTACTTTCCTTGCAAGTGTATTGTGAAGCTCAGTTACAATGAGATATTAGATGTCACAGTGTTATACTTTACACCAAAAAAGGTTAGTATTATTGTTAATCTAGTGAAAATGTGAGTCATTGGAAAAGAAGAGAAAACAAGAAACAATAATGTAGCTCAAGCTCATTTGACCAGGCTCAACACAAAGAAATAGTAACTAGTGCCAAATCTGCAGGATATAAAGAATGAGACAAAAGGGTCAGTGAAATTATGTCTGCCTCAGAAATGATAGATTCTAAATGACTTGTGTCAGGAAGTAAACTTACAACATTCTTCGAGCCGCCATTTCCATTTATTATCAGCCATTCTTCCCATGGAACATCAGTTCAAAGAGGAAACCTATTGTTAAACACTCTGTTCTCCTCCAACTGAAAGGGTGAACTATGTTTTATTTCTTTCAACTAAGTCACCTTTAAAATTCAGCAAGATTCCTATCTCAGCAGCAAAGACCTAAACTCTCACATAAAATTTTCCTGCTCAATACCATCAACTAGGGTCCATTTCCATTCATAAATATAAGCCTTTGGGCACAAGTATGTAAGTAGTTACACAAACATAAATTCATTTGGGGAGATAGGTGACTTCTGTAGGTGTGAATGTACATGTATATATAATTCTATATATTGGAGCCTCTAGAAGGTTTATAGTTTTATAGTGACATTAACAAGAAGAAATTTTAAATCCTTTAGTTTTTGTCAAAAGAAGGAGCTTTAGTGTTATGCAACATAAAATTAGAATTGCTTTTACTTGCTACCAGTTTAGTATCAACATTTTTATCCAGAGTTAGACCCAAAGCTAAACTGCTGGGATTTGACATAACAAAACTGCTGTCCATATGCGAACCAAAAATCACCTGGGATCTATCAGCCAGTTAAGACTTTTTGCTCAGATCCAACTTTAGAGGGTGACTTCTGTCAAGAGCTAAGGAAGAACACAATTCATTATGACTGCAGAACTCAGAGAAGTCAAGAAGCAGATACACTGGCCATTTGTAAACTTTTCCTGTGGCCCACAGCTAGAGCAAAGTACCTCTTAATTGTGAATAATTTTTCCTGATAAAAGTTTCTCACTCCTTTCTTAAATCTGGAACTTCCCTTGCTTGGAAAACACCCACATACACATAACAAAAGGAATTCATTCCAGATGTCCAAGAGGCCTTGCATGTCAGGGTCTGGTTTTCAAGGTAGCAAATGGAAATTTTGGCAGGTGGTCACAGTGGTATTTTGTCCCTCTCAAACTTGCCGCCATCAAACCACACTGTAAAACTCACCTGGTTTACATTTGTATAATTTTTGCCTAACAAAGGGAGGAAAAGAAGACAAGAGAATTCGTTGAATACTCACCAGATCACAAGGCTTAAACACAGGTACAGGTCAATTCATCAGTAAGAGTTTTATCAGTGCTGTGTTCCCAAAACTGTTCTGTTCCAAGCTGTGTGGAGGAAACGAAAGTAGGAAACACTGTCCTAAGTCTTGAGAATTTAAAATGACTTACTAGTGACAAGGTTAATGAGAACGAAAGTGCCACGGTGCTCCCGTAGTACCCTGCATAAAGCATCACACTGCACGTACTACTCGCTATAATGAACAGTTTGTGTGACTGATGTCATCCACCATGTCCAGCCCCCAACAAGAAGCATGGTATATCTGCCATAGTAAACACAGACCCCAAAGCATATTCGATAAATGCTAACTCAGTGAATGCAGGAAACAACAGTAGAAAAAATTAAAGAGATGTGAGAGCCGTGGGGATTCAAAATGCAGTCAAACATGAGCCCATTGTGTTTCTGGGAGTTATCAAGTGTTCATACTTTTTATTCTGCTAATAAGGCATCCCTTCATATTCCTAAGAATCAATTTGAATTGTTCTGCCCTCAATCATACTATACACTGAGAAACAACAGCTACTATGCTAGAAAATATAACCTAGTCTGGAAGTCCATCGTTAAAAAGCAGGTATTATCTCACTGCAGAAGAAAGGAAGAAGAGGTATTAAGAGTGATGATGTTGATTTCATTGCTGTGTTTTGGTGACAGCATATTCCTAAGGGGAAAGGCAGGCTTGCTGGCCAGGGGGAAAAAAAGCGCTCAAACTTAGGTGAAAGCGGGAGATTCATTTTTTTTTTATGTAAATTAAGTCTTATTCTTTACAAAGCAGTTCAGATAAAACATCTGCTTACTAGATTGTAAACAGGGTTGAGGGTCCTAGACCTTCACTGTGACCAAATTATTCAGCATTCTCAGTGTAAAACACTGTTTATAAAAGAACTTCAATAAATATCATATGAAGGGTAGTTGCATGGTGAAATAAGTTTAGGAAACACTAATTACCATATTTCCCTCTTTAGATTTGCAATGTACCTTTATATTGTAAAAAAAATTGTGTTAGTTTACCCACTCGGGGTTTTCCCAAAATTATTTGCCTATGAGCTCATTATTCACAAAGTAGATTAGAAAACACCATTCTGGGAGACTTGTGTTGACTGCTGTCTAACTTTTCTTTCAGTGCTAAATTCTATATCATTTTGGGCCAACATTCTATCACTTTTTAGAATTCATAGCTAAAACTTGGGAACATATTACTGCTCCTAAAGAACATGACAAGAACTGAGATCTGAAGATTGAAGCTTAGCAAGAGCCCATCCTGAAGACCAAGGATGAGAAACAGCACTTGGTATCACAGCCTAAAATTAAAATATTCTTGGGGAAAAAATTGAATTTGAATCTGATCAAGCCTTGCTAGATCTTACCACCATTTACAGGGATGACACCGTGGAATGCAATCAACAAAATCTCAACTTAAGAAACTCTAGAGAATGCATAACCTGCTGCCTTCAAAAAATAAATTAAAAAACAAAACAAAACATAAAGGGAGGTGTTATCTGTAGATTAAGATACTGAAGAGGCACATCAACCTTGTGGTGTTGAGGTTTTTTTGTTTTTGTTGTTTTGGTTTTTTTTTTTTTTTTTTTTTTTTTTTGAGACAGTCTCGTTCCGTCACCCAAGCTGGAGTGCAGTGGCGCAATCTCGGCTCACCGCAACCACCGCCTCCCAGGCTCAAGTGGTTCTCCTGCCTCAGCATCCCAAATAGCTGAGATTACAGGTGCATGTCACCATGCTCCGCTAATTTTTTTTTTTTTCTTTTGTATTTTTAGTAGAGACAAGGTTTCACCATGTTGGCCAGCCTGGTCTCAAATTCCTGACCTCAGGTGATCCACCTGCCTTGGCTTCCCAAAGTGCTGGGATGAGAGGCGTAAGCCACTACACCTGGCCAGTGTTTGAGTTTTGTTTGAATTCTAATTTGAGCAAATTAAGTATGAAAAAATATTTATGAGATAATCAGGAATCTTTGAACACTTTCAGGATATTTGATGATATTAAAGAATTACTGTTTTTTTGGCTGGGCGCGGTGGCTCAAGCCTGTAATCCCAGCACTTTGGGAGGCCGAGACGGGCGGATCACGAGGTCAGGAGATTGAGACCATCCTGGCTAACACGGTGAAACCCCGTCTCTACTAAAAAATACAAAAAACTAGCCGGACGAGGTGGCGGGCGCCTGTAGTCCCAGCTACTCGGGAGGCTGAGGCAGGAGAATGGCGGGAACCCGGGAGGCGGAGCTTGCAGTGAGCTGAGATCCGGCCACTGCACTCCAGCCTGGGCGACAGAGCCAGACTCCGTCTCAAAAAAAAAAAAAAAAAAAAATTACTTTTTTTTTTTAATTGTAAAATATTTTGGTTTAATTTTTTAAAAAAAAAAAAAAAAAGAATTATTTTTTTTTTTAGTTTTGATAGTTTTGTGGTTGAAATTTTGTAAAATACATAAGAAATACTTTCTGAAATATTTTCGTATGAATAATATGTTATCTAGGATTTGCTTCAAAATAATCCTAGGGAGGAAGATATCAATAAAAATAGACTTGCCATAGTATGATGAGGTGGATACACTGAGAGCTTAGTACACTATTCTCTCCAATTTTGTATTTTTTCAAATTAAAAGTTTTCCAAAAGCAGTTGGAAGAAAAAAAGAGGGCAAATAAATTACAAACCAGATGAATACACTGTTTGAAAAGCCACAAGAGCAAGGAATTGTGAGACACAGGGACAGAAAACACCATGGACACAACAGAGAAGTTAAGGAGTGTGAAAACCAAGAAAAGAAAAGAAATTTCAGTGGAGTTTTAAGAGTAAAACAGAGGCCGGGCGCGGTGGCTCAAGCCTGTAATCCCAGCACTTTGGGAGGCCGAGACGGGCGGATCACAAGGTCAGGAGATCGAGACCATCCTGGCTAATACGGTGAAACCCCGTCTCTACTAAAAAATACAAAAAACAAGCCGGGGAGGTGGCAGGCGCCTGTAGTCCCACCTACTCTGGAGGCTGAGGCAGGAGAATGGCGTAAACCCGGGGGCGGAGCTTGCAGTGAGCTGAGATCCGGCCACTGCACTCCAGCCTGGGTGACAGAGCGAGACTCCGTCTCAAAAAAAAAAAAAAAAAAAAAAGTAAAACAGATTATGAAACATTCAAAGCATGATGACTGGTGAAGAAATGTACATAGCTATACCCTCTCATTTGCAGAAGATGGTTATGAAAAAAGATGGTGGTTGGAGGTCAAGGTTTGGCAAGATGTGTATTGCTATGGACTGCATTGTGTTCCCTCTAAATTAATGTGTTGAAGCCCTAAGCCTCCTCCATGTGATTGCATTGGAGAAAGCGACTTTAAGGAGGTGATTAAAGTGAAATGAGGTATAAGAATGGAGCCCTAATCCAACAGACCTGTGGCCTTATAAGAAAAGAGAAACTAGAGATTTCTCTCTCTGTCACGCACACAGAGGAAAGGCCATGTGAGGACATAGCAAGAAGGTGGCCATCTACAAGCCAGGAAGAGGGTTCCCACTAGAATAGGACCATCCTGACACTTTGATCTTGGACTTCCAGCCTCCAGAACTGTGAAAAAAGCTACCCAGTCTATGGTATTTTGCTATGGCAGCCCAAGTTGACTAATGCAGGTAAAACATGCACATTTACCTCATTAGCCTTTCTCGCTACTTTGCTAAGCATTTATCAGGTACTTTTTTTATTATGTTGAAGTTCGACATGGGAAAATACATGTCACTGAGTTGTTCTGTGTTCCTTTAGGCGAAGGTCGGTCAGGTGCGGCCACAAGAGAAGACACAGGAGAGGCTCCAGGAAACAAGATGTGTGATACTTGCAGGTCCTGGAGAGCCAGTTACTGCATGCTGAGAGGGGGCCAAATGGGAGGAGTGCCAAGGAAGCGGGCTCAGCCAAGCACTGGGGAGAGCTGAGAGAGAGTGAGGACCTGTGGTCAGGTGCCTTCACTAGCGGTCAGGGTGGAGTACACAAGAAAAGGGATTTCACTGGTGCATTTGAATGTTACTAAGTCATGGTTGAGGGAGGGCAGTGATGGGAAACTTGTGAGAGGGACCAGCCTTATCACACCAGTGTGCCTGGACACCTGGAGAAGGTGCTCATAGCTCAACAAGAGGCAGCAGGAAACCAAATAGGAAGTTTAAAACTTTTTTAATTTCACAATACAGCTATAAAGATTCAGGAATTGTTCCTCTCAAAGTTTGTTTTCATAACATGCTCTTTTCACTCTGTTCACGTTTTACTTCTTTAAAGGAGAAAACACCAGCTTTCAGCTTTAATCATAAGCAGAAAGGTCAGGAGGTCAACACCAGCCTGGCTAACTTGTGAAACCCCATCTCTACTAAAATACAAAATAAGCCAAGCGGCC
>NW_016808057.1:1883200-1900334 GCF_001698545.2 Rhinopithecus bieti
AAAAAAAAAAAAAAAAAAAAAATGAAAGCCAAATTTTCTCCCTTACTACTTTCCAAAGCACATAGGCTCACTTAATACAGCTATTAAAAATTTATGCATTCAAGATCTCCCAGTTTTTCTGACCAAATTGATGCTCTTAAATTTTCCTCATTCTGATTGTCAAGGGTTCCCAACATCACTCTCGTGTTCAGTGATTCACTAGGGTTCACGGGACTCAGCATATAGTCACAACTACGATTTATTACAGCAAAATGAGGCGAGGCAAGGCAAAATTAACAAGGGAGAAGGGAGCATTGGGTGAGGCCCAGAGGAAACCAGGCACAAGCTTCTAAGGGCCCGCTCTCAATGGATTCTCACAGAACACACTAAATTCCTTCAGCAATGAGTTGCAACAACACATGTGAAATGTTGTCTACGTGGGAAACTTATTAGAGACTCAGTGTCCAAGGCTTTTGCTGGAGGCTGGTCACTTAGGCACTCTCTGCCTAGCACTTGCCAAAATGCCGTACTCCAAGAAAAGCAGGTGTTCGGCATAAGCCAGTCGCACAGTTCAGGCACAGTGAGCCACTCCTCAGGCAACTGTGGAAACCTTCCTGAAATTTAAGATTTCAGATGCCAGGCTGGTGCCAACCTTACAAGCAGGCCTTTCTAAGAGAGCTGTCTCAGATCTGCCATGTTAACTTATCTCTGCACACTCACGTGAAAATCTGCTGTCATTCAGGACTCTTCAGGGTCTTCACCTACTGTTACCTCTCTGTATAGCCTTTAATACTGTGACCACATCCTCTTTCTGAATTTTTTAACTTTCATGATTTTTATACCATGCTATACCATGAAACTATTTCTTCCCTTTTGTGTCAGAAAAGGGGATTATGAGAACAGTCCCATGGTTAGGGACTGAGGGAGGTGGGTGACCCCAAACTGTAACTCTTCCCCTTTCCCTTAGTGAATCTGAAATCAAATACAACCACACATCCCCAAAATGGAAACCCTTCAGAAGACCAATCCTTCTGGTCTCTATTCGGAATCTGTATCCTCTCATCCCCACATCTCTGTTCCTGCCCCTTGTAGCATACCTCCAGTCCAGGCTAAAGTGGCATTTGCTCCAACTCCCCCGGCTTCTTTAGAAGGCTGTACCGCGCTTCTCATCTTCATGTTTCTCACTTGGCCAGAGGAACGTTATGGAGAGGAGCTTTGCCACACTACGTTCTGTTTGTTCTGTTGCTCCGGGATTTCACATTCACGTACTTCCCGTTCTCAAACTAATCATGGCCTAATTGGCCTCTCTCCCTTCATCGCTTCCATCCTACTAATACCCAACACAGAAATAGCCCTAACCACAGCTGTGACTTTTGATCACTCCACACCTTAAAACTGTCAGTGTTGCCTGTTGCCTATTTCCTAATGAACCGAATTTCCTAATGAATAACACTCTTGGCCTAGTATTAAGATCGTCCATGACTTAGCCACACTCTCTTTTTCTAGTCCCATCTTCCTCTACTGCTATTCCCATATTCATTTCTAGGTGAATAAGGAAGCTATTTAATAATGCTTCTCCAGATAATTTAGTGAAAATAGATCAATGGGCTGGTTTGTTTTGTTTTGTTTTGTTTTTATGTACCTTTTCTCTCCAGGCTACATTAATTGAGAATAGGATCAAGAACTCATTTGTAATGATCAGCTGGAGCCAGGCTGTCTCTCACCTTGCCAGTACACTGGAATCACCTGGGGACCATTACAAAATGCCAGTGCCTGGATTCCGCTCCTTGGTTTTCTGATTCAGTAGATCTAGGATGTGGCCTGGGCATTAGGGTTTTTAGAAGCTCTGTAGTGATTCTATAATGCACAACCAGGGCTGAGAAATACTGACACAGAAAATCTGTCTCTGCCTGTGTTGTGTCCAAAACGGACTATGGGACTATTAGAACAGAGTCCATCCATGTTCTTTTTATATCTCTGTTCCTCATTTAAAGCCACTGTGCTCCCCTCAGTCTCCACTTCTCCTCTTTGACACCCAACCCCCAATGCCTCTTTCTTGAGAAGCCTTCCCTGATCTCCAGTGAACAGCATTCTCACCACCCCTGAAATGTAGGACCATCTCGGTCATGCCCCTCCGCTTCTGATGCTGCTCATCTGTCTTGTTTCTCACATTATTCCGGTATTCTTGTATTGCTGCAGCCCTTCTTTCCTCGTGCCTTTCCAAGCACCTTTCTCATAGTTTGATTTAGAATAAAATTTTGTGTTAGGATGTTAAATGAAAATTTGAAAAATCAAAACATGATTTTTAATTTTGATGTGTAATGCTTTTAATGAGAGATTCACCCAGCTAGTCGGGTAGATATATTCTGATCTTCCCAAGTCATGAATTGTTCCGAGAGCAAACACCCCTAATCATTTTTTGATCCGAATCAACTCTGGGCACATTTACTTTACTTCTCACTGACAACTACTCGCTTTTCAGGCTTAGGCTACCAAATCCAAAGTTGCATATTCAGGATTCCAAAACAAAAGAAAACCAAAATAGCCCCCTTTTGCCAAGCTGTGTCCTGCTATAAATTAGGCTGGGTTTGCATCCAAATGTGAGGGAAGAACAAGGAGATGAGAATTGACACGCATCATTAGTTGGCAGCAGTTTGGTTTTCTTTTCTTGATTGCTTCAGGGCTGACAGCTCACCTGCATTTTAAAACAGGCACCTGCTAATTCGACTTTCCAACCTTTAATCTCACCCTTTCACCCACAGCATTTTAATTACCCTACAATTAATATACTCCTGGTTTTACCCACATGGAAGAGTGGGATGGGAGGAGGCTGAGGACAGAGACTGGCTTAATGGTAATTTATAGCCCAGATAGCCCTCTTTTTTTGGTCCCTGGGTGGAAGTCTCTAATCCTGATTCATTCTAATAACAGGCCTGAAAACACTCTCACCACCATCCCCAACACAAACACACACACACACACAAATGCTAATAAATGAGACATCATCTCCTTGAACAGAATCATCATTTCTCACTTCCATTCAAAATCTGTGCCTCTGACCCATTCTCCCTCAACCTCACTGCCTGAAGCTAGGAAGCCCATCTCTCAGTGGGAGGAGAAAGGAAGGTCAACTGGCAATCCGACAAAGTGACAAAGAGGACAAAAGTTCTGAAGAAGTTGGGAGAAGGAGGAAAGGGGGGAAAAACAAATAAACAGACTTTTCTTTGCCCTATGGATGCCCACCTCGATCCCTGGAGTAATTTTAAATTCTCCATAGAGGAAGACTCGAGGCCCCAGCTGGCCCCAGCTGTATTGGTATTTTCCACTAAAGGAAGGTCAGTAGGCCAAATGGAAACTCCCTGCAAATGAAAATTAAGCTCTGGGTTGTGGGAGGAGTGGGGGAATGGAGCAGTGCTTTCTGCCCACCCGCCCTGTTTTCCCTAGAAGCTGGCCTTTGGCTGTGGCTGGCGCCTGCTGCTGTTTATTGGCAGTCCTCTGGGTGAGTATTCACCTGGACAGACACAGTGCCATCTGGACTGTGGCCATCCAGCTCAGGCTGCCTGCTGGGGCCGTGGCCCTCCCTCAATCCGGCACACATGAGGACACGGGCTTCGAAGAGAGACTTCATCTGTCTTGGCAAAACTTTTTTCTGTTCATCCTGAGCACTACTGATCTTCTTCAGTAGCCATTTTAGCATTCTACAGGGCATCGTTTGTCCCTTCAACTCTGCTAATACAGTCTTACCCGAATGCTGGCTTTGAACTGCAAAGAAGGAAAATGCCAATCTTCTGTCCCTATGCCTTATTAACGCATTGACCACCAACCACTTGCCATGAAGTTTACCTCTTGTTTCAACGAACGCTCACAGCACATCTCTGGTATTGATCTCTTTTCTCCATTTTACAGCAGACGACACTGAGGCACAATGTCTCACCCAACTTCAGGCACGAGTTCTCTGAATTTTCTACAATGCCACACAATTTCTCACTTGGTGCTCAGTCTACTCAGTGCTTGAAGTGGCAGGTCGTATGTGTTCTTTCCATTGAGAAAATAAGGAGGCAGGTGATTTATCCAGAGGAGCCACCCTTCTTTGTGACAAACTGGCAAAATGAGAACAAACAAGCTACGTTTATTGCTTCCTAGAAGTTAAAGGGACAACATCTTTCCAAAGCACAATTCTTCTCCAGGAGTGATTAAGGTACACCCTGAGCTCTAGTCGTTTGTGGCTAAAACTAGCCTTGTACACCAAGACTTCACTACCCCTGCCGAGACCATGCATGCGGCCTCGAGCTTCCTTCTTAATTCAACCCAGGCTGCCTAATAACATAATATACACATTTTTAATTGATTTACTTAGGTACCCCTTATATTTCATACTTTAAGTTTTATAGAGCTTTTTCTTTTGAAAAGCATCTTCACATGTCTCCTGAATATCATTTTCCTGATTCTCAGTCCCATTTTACAGATGAGGTCACAAATTCTGCCTCAGGATTCAAGCTCCTTCACTTTTACATGTTATTTCTGTTCTTCAAAAACAAGGATAAAGAAAATTCTCATGAAGTAGTGTTTGGGGTTGAATTTTGTCCTCCAGGAAGATATGTTGAAGTCCTAACACCTAGTACTAGTGAATGTGACCTGATTTGGAAAGAGTCTTTGCAGATCTAATTCAATGTAAGTTAAAATGAGGTCATTGTGGAGTAGGGTGAGCCCTTAACCCAAGGTGACTGGTGTCTTTATAAGAGGAGAGAAGACACAGAGACAGACACACATAGAGGAGAACAGCACGTGATGATGGAGGCAGAGATTTGAGTGCTGCATTTAGATGGCAAGGAACACTAAGGACTGACTGCCAGTAACCACCAAAGCTAGGAGAAAGGGATGGAAGAGATCTTCCCCTCCATACCTGAGAGATCATGACCCTGCTGACACCTTGACTTCAGGCTGCTGGCCCCCAGAACCATAAGATAGCAAAGTTATATTGTTTTAAGTCCTACAGTTCGTGGGACTTTGTTACAGCAGCACTTGGAAACTAACACAGGGAGCATCTGAAAACAGGTGTTCCAGGGCCAGGCCAACGGAAGGGACTGGGGCTGCCGTATTTCCCATGTTCAGTCTGTTCTGATATTTTTTCTTTTTTTTTTTTTTTTTTTTTTTTTTTTTTTTTTTTTTTGGTGTGGGACAGTCTCTTTCTCTGTTGCCCAGGCTTGAGTGCAGTGACGCGATCTCGGCTCACTGCAAGCTCTGCTTCCTGGGCTCATGCCATTCTCCTGCCTCAGTCTCCCGAGTACCTGGGACTACAGGTGCCCACCACCACGCCCAGCTAATTTTTATTAGAGACGGGGTTTCACCGTGTTAGCCAGGATGGTCTCGATCTCCTGATCTCGTGATCCACCCGCCTTGGCCTCCCAAAGTGCTGGGATTACAGGCATGAGCCACTGTGCCCGGCCTCTGTTCTGATTTTTTAAAACCACATATCACGAGTTGCTGAACTCTCTGCAAATAAAGTTTCTTAAACTTCTTTTGAGTTCCTCAGTGTGATGGGAAAATTTCCATCCTAATTGTTCTTTTCCCAAAAGAGTGAAACACACAGCAAGCCTTTGTAATCCCCATTCCCCAGCCCTATACTGCCTGCTGGAGCCTTGTTGCATCTGACAATATTTCCAGATATTGCCTTCAACCCTGCTTTTCAAATTTTATTGAATATTAGCAACCCTAATATTGGAGAGCTTTGAAAATCCCTGTGCACAGGTCATACCGGCAGACCAATTCCATGAGAGACTCTAGGCCTGAGCGGGTGACCCATACGTGCCTATTTTAGAAGGTTTTCCAAGTGATTCCAGTGATTTTCCAGTTAAGTCAAATGTCCTACAAATTCCTCTTGGGGTTTTATTTCATCAGAGAATAAGCTTAAGTAAATCCCTTCCTGATTATAAGCATCTAGAGCAGGGGTCAGCATCCAGCTCACAGCCTGTCTGGTAAATAAGTTTCTACTGGAACACAGCCACGATCATTGATGTACATGTTGCTTTCTGGTTACAATGATAGAGTTGAGTATTACAAAAGAGATCATACAGCCCACAAAGCCAAACATATTTACTATCTGTCCCTTTAAGAAGTTGATGAAAGACTGAAATTTCTCCTTTCCTCCCACAGTGAAGATTCAGCAAAGAGCTTTGCACTTAGTAGGAGCTCAAATGAATTAAATCAATGTCAAGTGAACTGAAATGAACTGAATAAAATTAAATCTTCTTCCACACATTACCAGAAAAGAATCTAAGGTGTTATGCTTCCCAGGAGTATTTGCATTTTAATAAGTAACTCAGAAAGGCCCCAAAGCCTTTATTTGAAGACAGAAAGGAATACCTAATTGCTGAAATTGCAAGCACCTGTAATTATGAATGTGCTGGTCTATTAGATTGAGAAATATCTTCCAGAACCCCTCAGATTGCAGCACGGAGGCTGCCACCCAGCTTACTTGAATACAAAACCTACCCTACTGAAATGCACGCACTGGAGGACTTAATAGTTCTTACTATTTTCAAAATCTCCAATTTTACTTGTTTTACTTGTACTTATTTTTGTCAGTCCAACAAGCTCTCCCTGTGGAAAAAAACCCATTGGTTTTCTTAAAAGATGTCACAACTTCCTATCTCAAATTGCTATAATTTTTTTCCCATGGGGATTTTAGCTTTTTTTTTTTTTTTTTTTTAATCATGAACAGGTATGCCAACATAACTATGCTGGCAAATGTATGTATTTAATTTTGCTATAGTCTATGAGTGATAGGAAACTGCTCTGAATTAAATTCCCTCAATGCCAAATCAACTTAACTGAGAATTTGTCGGCCGGCTACATTGATGCAAAGGGTTTTAAGATCCTCATAACCTGAGAAGTTCTTAAATTTTAAGTAATTGGTGTAGATGCGTGTAAAGAACATGTGGCACTCTTGCACCTTCCCAGGGGAAGGCCTTTGGGAGGATGACTTCCAATAGAGTCAGGAGAGAGAGGACTCTAACCAGAGTCAGACAGATCAAGATTGGAATTCAGACTCTTACTGTTCATTATCCACAAAACTTGAACGACTTACTGAACTTCTTTCAACATGAGTTTCCTCAAGTGTAAATAGGAGATAATAAAGGGATTTTAAAGAATAATGACATGTTAAGAACTTAGCACAGTGACCAGCACATAAGAAATATTAAATATGATGTTACTGTTACAGGAGTTTACATCTTTGGAATAGATGACTCTAGAGAGTTCTAACTCATAGTTTCATAAAATGAAGAATCGTGATACACCATTCTATAATTGCTGCATCAGAATTGTGTATGTGTTTACTTTATAAACACAATAGCCTTACAACATCTACCAGGCAAAATATTATAGTATTTCATGACTTCAACACGACAGTGAAATCTCCCTGTCTTCACATCCTTCCTCCCTAAATAATCATTCTATCCACTGATTTATCATATCTTTCTCCTGGTCAGAAGGTTTGAATGTCTCCTTCTTCCCACAAAACACACATAAATGCTTCTGCTTGTGTTCAAGAACCATGATAATCCAACTCCCCAGGAACTGAGCCTACTAAGTCCCACACAGGTAATATTTCTTTTATTCTGACTTCTCTATTTCACAAACATGTCATGCCAACCTTCTCCTCTGTAGTCTCAATTACGAACCTCTGGCTTCACTCACTTTTCCCTCTGTCTTCTCAATCTTTTAAGAAAAGATTGTCTCCTCTATCTTTTAAGATTCAGCTTTAGGCCGGGCGCGGTGGCTCAAGCCTGTAATCCCAGCACTTTGGGAGGCCGAGTCGGGCGGATCACGAGGTCAGGAGATCGAGACCATCCTGGCTAACACGGTGAAACCCCGTCTCTACTAAAAAATACAAAAAACTAGCCGGGTGAGGTGGTGGGCGCCTGTAGTCCCAGCTACTCGGGAGGCTGAGGCAGGAGAATGGCGTAAACTCAGGAGGCGGAGCTTGCAGTGAGCTGAGATCCGGCCACTGCACTCCAGCCCGGGCGACAGAGCGAGACTCCATCTCAAAAAAAAAAAAAAAAAAAAAGATTCAGTTTTAGTACAGCATCCTTCCTGATAAGTGTAAGGTCCTCTGAGCTGGCCGCACCATGGTCAAGCCATGGTAACATTCCCCTGCCCTTGAGATAATGTACTTTGTGATATTCCCCATCCTTGTGAATGTACTTTGTAACATTCCTCCCAGCCTTTGTGAATGTACTTTGTTACATTCTTTCCGCCCTTGAGAATGTGGTTTGTACTTTGTAACATCCATCCCCTGCCTGCAAAAAATTGATCCTGACTCCACCCACTATCCCAAACCTATAAGAACCAACGATAACCCCACCACCCTTTGCCCACTCCTTTCTCGGACTCAGCCCACCTGCACCCAAGTGAATAAACAGCCTGTTGCTCACACTAAGCCTCCTCAGGTGGTCTCTTATACAGACGTGCGTTAACAATAAGCATTCCTTCAGGCCTCCTGACTTTCTCTCATATTTCTAAATTTGATAGCAACTGTAGTCTGTGTCATACAATTTAACATTTAGTTAAACATCTTCTTCCATTCTTTATTGATGTTTTATGTGTACTAGTTGTAGCTGCTTACCCTAACAATATAATTTTTGAAGTAGGAAATATCTCTTAAGATTCTTCTTTCTAAACCATGTACACCCTGTGCTATGAGGGACATCAAATTTGGTATTAGACACACCTAAGTTCAAACCCCACGCTCTAGGACCTTGGGTAGGTTTGTTAATCTCTCTAGTCCAAAGTTTCTTCAATTATAAATGTAAATATTGTCACAGAGATTTAATGATATAATATCTACCATCTGGCACATAGAAACCATTCAGTAAATGCTAGTTTTTATTTGATATTCGATTGAATGAATGGTACCTATGAAATCCAGTACTTTTTTGCCTGTGTCTCACAAAATGTGCCTAAGCTTGGTACTCCCCAGAAAGCAGAGCTTGAGGTAAATCTTGGGCCCTACCACTTTACTGGAGAGTGCAATGCAGGGAAGAAGAAGTGAAATAAAAGAGAAAGGGCGCAGAGGAGGGAAGAGCCCAAGTGCCTTAGGAGAGCTGGCTGCCTCCTTGTGTGGAATGGTACCAATTGCGCATTCTTGGAGTAGAGTCTTCAGAGAGACATATGAGCTACTGCATCTCAGGACAGTGAGGCCAGGAGAGGAAAGGAGACTACATCCATTGACCCTGTCTTCAAAGGTTCTTCCCACAGGGCGCTAACTCCCCTGTACTGCTAATTTGTGCTTCTGGTGGGTGCAGAGTAGATTCCCAGTATCTGAAGTCTCAACTTGCATGGGAGACAAGAGTAGATATTGGCCTAAGGAAAGGCCCTACTGGGTTGTGACCCTGAGCCCAGGAAAAGTTGGTCATGAAGGCCACCAAGGGCAAAACCAGGGGCCAAGGTTTCAGGAAACATTAAGACCAAGAAACCAGATGAACTATCAGACAACTGAACTACTTTATCATTCATTTCTTTCCCATATATTTGTTCTGGGTTTTTTCCAAAGGTTTTGTAGAAATCTTATGGTCTTTTTGTTTTGTATATTCCCTTCCCCATGAATGCTGATGAGAATATATTTTTTTCATAAATAACTTTGTTTTTATTATAATAGCAATAAACATTTAGTGTAGCTAATTTAGAAAATAGGTATAAATGGATAAGACAACAAAAATACTTCTGAGGTGGGTATGGTGGCACACACCTGTAGTCCCAGATATTCAGGAGGCTGAGGTGGGAGGACTGCCTGCATCCAGGAATTCAAGTCCAGCCTGGGCAATTCTGGGTATTCCTTTAAAAAAAAAAGATACTTCAGGCGGGGCTCACACCCATCATCCTAGCACTTTGGGAGGCTAAGGTGGGTGGATCACTTGAGGTCAAGAGTTCAAGACAAGCCTGGCCAATATGGCGAAACCCTGTCTCTACTAAAAATACAAAAATTAGCAGGGCGTGTTGGCACACACCTGTAGTCCCAGCTATTTGAGAGGCTGAGGCATGAGAATTGCTTGAACCTGGGAGGCAGATGTTGCAGTGAGCCAAAATCGACCCACTGCAATCCGGCCTGGGAGACGAAGTGAGACCCTCTCTCACAAATTAAAATTAAAATTAAAATTAAAAATACACTTCAAATTCTTCAAAATCTCTTCATCATGATATATTTTTTTCTTATCTGGATTTTTTTAAACAATGTACTCTGGGTATCTCTTCTTGTTAATAAACAGCTGTCTAGAATCTCATCTCTAATGGCTTTACAATATTTCACTTTATGCTGGAACCATAATTTATTTCATCAATCCTTTATTATTGGACATTTATATTGTTAAAAATTTTTACAACTTTTAACAATTGTCCACACTCTGTCTCTGAGTCCTGATTTCTCCACCTCTCTTCAACCCACCACTAGTAAGTTCCTGTTTTTCACTTGTTTAAAAGTAAACAAGTAAATATCCCTAATGATAATGAATTCCTAAGAGAGAAGTTGCTAACTTAAATGTCTGTACCCTTTCAATGCTAATAGGTACATTGTTATCAACTTCTCCAAAAAAGCTGTATCTATTTAAACTTCACTAGCCGTGCTCAAGATTAAGATAGCATTTCCAGATTTGCAGACTCTACTTAATGGCTCTGACCTCAGCTGAGGTCATGCTGAACATGTTGAGATTGACCACGCCTGGTTCCAGTCAATTAGCACTCCATCTTATCACTGAATAGGGTTGTGAGGGTTTTTCAATAGCATTAGTTCCTCAGAGTCCTGGAACTACCCTTTCTTTTGCTTTCATCTCTACCTGAGAAACTCATCAACCTTATCATCACACTCAATATCATACAATAAATTCATCTTGGCTTGAATACTTTGGGAGTCAACACTAGTTATAACAGATGGCTTTATTCCAGGCCTTGTTGGGACCTTTGTGCTCTGGTAAGAGCAATTCCCACATATGCAATCCTGAGTAACCTGCCTGCCAACCTTAAAGCACCTAACCACAATTTTCTATGTTGCATAATCCTTTCATCTCTGGGAAACATATTCCCCTGCCTAGCTAGGCTCTTGGTGTGCATAAAACAATAATAAGCATTTATACTGGGTGTTTAATCTTCAAAGTATTTGTGAACATTAACTAATTAATTTTCACAACACTTTTGTAAGATTAGTAAGTGCTACTCCTCCCCTGAAATAAAAACATCATAAACCATTGCAACATTTGACACATCACAAAAAGCCCAGAACCTAATAGTCTGGGAAGAGAAAATTGTTGATTACCAGCTCAGTCATGAGAGGGAAAGGGAGTTGAGCAAGCCAGCAATTTCTCTAGCGTCACAAAAGAAATCAGTGGCAAGACAGCATTCAGATTTTACTTCATTCATGCCTATTGCTATGCTTAGACCAAAAAGCAGTTCGACCACAGTAATTCAGTCAACATTCTGCACAAGAGTTAAGGATCCCTGACAAATTCAAGGTCACCTACAGGCAACCAAATAATGTGAAGGAAAGGTATAAAGAAAGAGTCATAAATATTCATATTAATGGTATCAAGGAAGAAAATGTATCTCAGAAAACAGGCGCAGAGGGTATTGAATTTAAAGGTTAGTCATTAATGAGGAAATTCAAAATATAAATGCAAATGACAAGTGACTATGCAATGAATTATAAGAGGACTATCCCATGAATTCTTATTTTGGTGTATATCTATACCAGCTATAGCAAATAATGTTGACAATTAAAACTATAAAATTCCAGAAAGTAGATAAAACACAGCTTTTATGACTCTTAGAAAAAAAATTAACTTGCTTTATATATCTGGAACCCAGAGATTACTTTTGAACTTTGTGCCTTGAAAAGATAATAAAATAGAGAATTCTAAGTTTTAAAATTTCTATCATCAGCTAAATCATTAACTTCATTGTGCTCCAGATTCTAGTCTAAGAAGAGACATGTCATTTGCTGCCATTTTTCTACTGTATATGGACAGCAATTATAATGGTCACTGTAGCAAAATTGTGCAAGACTTCTGGAAATCAGAATAGTAACAACAATAATAATACAATGACCCATTGTGTCTACAAATATTATTTATGATAATATTGACCATTTGTGCTAGATACTGTATGCAGAGCCTACTATATAGTAGGAAAGAGTGTGGAAGTCAGCAACAAAGCCTTGACTTTGAATTGCAAAACTTACTGCCACATATTACCAGTCTATCATTGAGCAGGTTATATTCTCTGATACCCAAGTCCCTCATCTGTATAATGAAGGTAACAATGCAGTATTGCTCAGGACTCTTGATGGCAAGTGACCTTTCCTTGACTCCGTATTCCCTTCTAATGACTGCCCTGTTTTCTCTGCTCCTTTGAAAGAATTGTCCACACCCTATCTCTAAGTTCTGATTTCTCCACCTCTCTTCAGCCTACCACTAGTAAGCTCCTGTTTCTACCACCACTCCATTGTAACTGCTCTTTTAAAGTCAGCTTAGAAAACCAATATTTAATTCAGTCCTCATCTTGCTGGACTCTCCGTAGCTAGTCCTCCGTGGACATGGCTGAGCACATTATTTCCTTGTGAAATACTTTATTTTCTTAACTCCCTTAATATCACAATTGCCTAGATTTTATATCACCTGAATAATGATGACTTCTATCCTTCCTGTGATTCCTCTTTTCATGCCTGATTCTAAATGTTGGCATATTGAAGGGCTCTGTGCTTATCCCCATTCTATATCTATACCTGCCCCTTGGGAGAGTCCATCATATTTCATGGCTTCAAATAGGATATACATTCACATCTCCAGTCCAGAACACTTTTCCAAGCTCTGTATTAGCAAGCCCAATGTCTACTCAAAATCTGCTCTTTTATAAATAGGAGACAGTTCAAACTTAGCACATCCAATATGAAAATTGTGACATCTGTCCACTCATCCCATCCTCCGTATTGCCAACCTTTTCTTTGACAGATCTTCTCCATCTCTTTTAGTGGCACTACTATTCATCCAGTTGTTTATACTCACTCTTCATCTCTCCCACCCTCCACTCATATTTCCAATCCATCAGGGGGTCCTGCTTGCTCTGCCTGAGAATATATCCTGCTTCCAACCACTTTCCCTATCTTCACCATAACCACTTTAGTCCAAGCAGGAACATCTCACGTGGATTAATACACTTTTACCTGGTTTCCCTACCGCTTCTCCTCTTATCCCACAGCAGTCCATTCTTGCTATAACAGTCAATACAAAAGTATTGCTTTGGAATATAACTCAAATAACTTTTATATTTGTGCTATAAAGCCACCAATGGTTTCCTAGTACCATTATAATAAAATTGAAACTCCTTAGCAAGTTCTAAGAGATCCTACATGAACGGACCATGCTAACCCCACCAATTTTGTTCACTGTGACCTTCTTTACAGACTTGAATACAAGCTCATTTGGATTTCAGAGAATTTGTAAATGTATTTTCTCCTACTGGGAAACTCATGCCCCAGATTTTCACATGGCTGGCTCCCTGACAACCCAGATCTCATCTCAATGTCAATTCCTTAGAGACTTTCTTTGACATTCTAAATAAAGTTGTCTCTACATACTTACACATGCACACATACATATTTCTTCTCCAATAACCTTTCTAATTTTTTTCAAAGCATTTATTACTATCTGAAGTTACATTAATCATGCATTATCTGCTTTCCCCATTAGAAGATGATGTAAACTGAGACCGTAGGTCTTCTCTTCTACATCCTTGAGGCCTAGCAGAGTTTCTACTTTACTCACAAGCATTTATGAAACGTTATTATACTATAAGTGAAAGTCCTACTCAAGCTGGATTAAGGAGAAATAGAAAAAAATAAATGTAACCTGTGGACACTTCCTTTCAAGGATCTAGTCCTCCCTTTAATATTTAGTGAGGAAGCGCAGCAGATCAGATCTTTGAAAGGAGGTATCTTCCTGTCACTACTGCTTGGCCTTATGACTCCTTTTGAAACTTAACATTCTGCCAGTGGACAAAGGATAAATGTTCACAGGATCCAGCTCCAGTATTTAAAGCAAGACAAAGAAATCAGGATTCAAAGAAACAATAAATTGATAGCTGGAGCAACACTTTTTCTATTTATCTATTTTCTGTTTCTAGCACACCAGAATACAAGCTCTATGCGAACAGGCGCTTAACCTTGTTCACCTCAGTATTGCAGTATCTAACACACTTCCAGGATATAACAGATATTCAATAAATACCAATCAAAAGAAAATGTAAATAGATAGCCTGGATCTTTTTAAAAGCGATTTGTTCTTTTTGTTACCTGGCATCCATTTCTTCTCTTTTGGCAATCATGCCCCAGTTTCCATTAATAAAATCACTCTTTTCTGACTCTCAGGCCATGCAGATGCATCGCATGCTTAACTGTTGAGCATGAGTCTTAAGGCAATTAATCATCGTGTTCTATTCTTCAGTCAATGAGAGTCAGATCCAGATGTTGTCTTGAAATTGTTCATGAAAAGGAGCCCTGAATCTTGAATTTTTCATGGTTGAGGAAGCAAACCTGGCAGAAACCTCGGTCATCATGGGAGGGCTTGTCTCAGGTTTAGAGCTGACATAGATAAAAGCCAAGTAGGGAGATGAAGAGATACTAGATCCAGGTGATATTATTTGAATCCCCGAATCCAGCCAGCCATAGACTTTTTGGTTAAATTAGTCAATAGATATTTTGCCTAGGCAATTTCATTTAGTTTTCTGTCATATACAGCTGAGCAAGTTCTGTTTTACCTTCAAATACAATTTCAGGCTCCTTGGGGAGAGTGTCCTTGCCTTATACTACCTCATCGAGCACCTGACTGCTCCAAGGAAGATACTCAATATATGCATAAATTATCTTACAGGGAAATCTGACAAATTTCCAGAAACTGACCTTCATTTGGCCTCTTATTCTTCATTCCAGAATAATTTATTTGAGATATACTTATCTATATAGAGAGAAAATAAAATATTCAAATTTATTTTTGCTTTCTTCATACATGGACAAAGAGAGATGAAGAAAAAAACATTAAAACTGACAGCTAACCTTAACATAGCCAAACATAACTATTGGTTGCATAAATTCCTATTGCAGTATTAAAATTCAACAAGAATGGGAGTTCTAAAGTGGGACTACATCAGGACAAAGAGTAAGAATGACAATAAAATTAATGAACGACTGCTTTCTATCTGGCAGTGTAGTGGATACTGTGGTGTCCCACCTAGAGCACTTTTCAGAGACAACCATAAATCCCTCAGCTGCTGGGAATATCATTTGCTGATGGACCATAGCTGACACCCTTACTGGAAATTGTGTCTCACCACAGGGAGCTGCCTCACTCAAGATTACACCTCCTCTCAAGGAACATTGACTAGCTGATGTGCTCAATAAAGGGCCAAGCTTCTTGCCTCAATCTGGATGATGCTGAAAAGATATCTCAATTCCAGGGGTCCCCAAAGAAACGGCTGAGACCTCAATTGCAACTACTTTCTCTATGTTTGCTTACTCACTTCATTATAGGTGTATTTCATAAAAGAACCCAATAAACTTTCTGCAGACAACTCTTCACTCAGAGTCTACTTCCAGGAAGCTTATCTAAGACAGGTAAAAGTGAAAAGACATTAAGAGATGAATAACATGTACCTTTTGTATAAAAGAAATAGAAGTTGAAGGTGCAACTGAGAGAGATTATCACAGATTAATGCAAAGCCACAAAGTTCTCATTCAGAACATAATTTTCAGAATACCCTGTAAACTATTGAATCTTATAATAAGTGGAAGAGGGAATTGAAATCTTAATGTTTAAAAACTTAGTATTTTAAAGCTGGATTCCTACCTTCGCCACTCCCAAGACCAAAATGAACTGTGAATGAGTTTAAGATTTAAACAAAATAACCTAAAACATCAGATAGATAGATAGATCGATAGATCGATGATCGATAGATAATAGAGATTCATATATAGTATATAACATTCATCAAAGTGATTCTGCTTTTCTGACTGAGCCATGAATGATATATTATTGAATTGATTTGAACTACATTGAACTGCCAAGCATGAGGGCTTAAGACTTGAAAACTTTGAAAAAGTAATGATTAAATCATGAGTAAGGAAATATTATAGGTATAGTCTATATTTGTCTAAATATCCCAAAATGAGAAAAGTGGAAACAGTAAGTCTGCCTGGAAATTTTACAGAAGATATTAGAAGGAAGAAAAAAACACAGCAAGTTTCACAATCACCTAAGATTCTACTGTCGCTTTAGTTCACTCTTGGCTGGTTCTTCATTTTGCGCTCCAGACATTGAGGAAGGAAACAACTTAAATGGAATAAAATAGCTTATGTAGAAAGTACCCAGAATGCTAGATTTTTTAAGACTTAGTTTTTTCTAGAAGTTTTACATTCACAGCAAAATTGAGATTTCCCATATCCCCCTCCCTCTAGACATGCATAGCCTCCCCCATTATGAATATCCTCCACCAGAGGGTACATTTGTTAATTTATGAATCTATATTGACACATCACTAGCAACCAAAATTTATAGTTTACATCACCTTGCCCTACATTCTATGCATTTGGACAAATATAGAATGACATGTATCTATCATTGTAGTATCATTCAGAGTATTTTCACTGCCCTAAAAATCCTTTGTGCCCCACCTATTCATTCCCTCCCGCTCCTAACCTCTAGCAACCACCAATCCTTTTACTGTCTCCATAGTTTTGCCTTTTCCAGAATGTTATATAGTTGGAATCATACAATACCTATCCTTTTCAGATTGGCTTCTTTCACTTAGTATTACCCTCCATGTATTTTTTTTTTTTTTTTTTTTTTTTTGAGACGGAGTCTTGCTGTGTCACCCGGGCTGGAGTGCAGTGGCCAGATCTCAGCTCACTGCAAGCTCCGCCTCCCGGGTTCACGCCATTCTCCTGCCTCAGCCTCCCGAGTAGCTGGGACTACAGGCGCCCGCCACCTCGCCCGGCTAGTTTTTGTATTTTTAGTAGAGACGGGGTTTCACTGTGTTAGCCAGGATGGTCTCGATCTCCTGACCTCGTGATCCGCCCGTCTCGGCCTCCCAAAGTGCTGGGATTACAGGCTTGAGCCAC
>NW_016808057.1:1900570-1916906 GCF_001698545.2 Rhinopithecus bieti
GAGCCACTGCGCCCGGCCCCCTCCATGTATTTTCATGGCTTGATAGCTCATTTCTTTTGAGTGCCAAATAATATTCAATAGTCTGGAAGTAACACAGTTTATCCTTTCATCAACTGCAGGACATCTTAATTACCTCAATGGTTTTACAAATAAAGCAGCTGTATCCATCTATGTGCAGGTTTTTGTATAAGCATAAAGTTTCCAACTCCTCTGGGTAAATACCAAGGAGATTGTAAAATCATATGGTTTTACATACACATATTTATTTTTGTAAGAAACTACCAAACTATTTTCCAAAGCGGCTCTACCATTTTGCATTTCCACCATCAGTGAATGAGAGCTCCTGATGTTCCACATCCTTGCCGTCATTTGGTTTTGCCAGTGTTCTGCATTTTGGCCATTCTAACAGTTATGTGGTAGCATTTCATTGTTGTTTTAATTTGCATTTCCCTGATGACATATGATTTAGAGCATCTTTCATGTTTTTATTTGCTATCTGCATATCTTTCTTCAGAAGGTATCTGTTAAGGTCATTAGCTCATTTTCAATTGGGTTATTGCTAAATTGCTGTTTAGTTTTAAGAGATCTTTGTGTATTTTGGATAACAGCCCTTTATCAGATATGTCTTTGGCAAATATTTTCTCTCTGTCTGTAGCTTGGCTTTTCATTTTCTTGACATTTTTTCTTTTATAGAACAGAAGTTTCCATTTTAATGAAGTCCAGCTTATCAATCCTTTCTTTAATGTATCACACTAATGGTGTTATATCTAAAAGTCATTGCCATACTCAAAGCTATTTAGGCTTTTCCTATTTTCTACTCCGGGATTTTTATAATTTTGCATTTTACATTCAGGTCTATAATCCATTTTGAGTTAATTTTTGTGAATGGTATAAGGTCTATTTCTCCATTCTTTTTTGCATTCAAATATCCAATTGTTCCAATATCATTTTTTTTTTTTTTTTTTTTTTTTTTTTTTTTTTTGAGACGGAGTCTCGCTCTGTCGCCCAGGCTGGAGTGCAGTGGCCGGATCTCAGCTCACTGTAAGCTCCGCCTCCCGGGTTTACGCCATTCTCCTGCCTCAGCCTCCCGAGTAGCTGGGACTACAAGCGCCCACCACCTCGCCCAGCTAGTTTTTTATATTTTTTTAGTAGAGACGGGGTTTCACCGGGTTAGCCAGGATGGTCTCGATCTCCTGACCTTGTGATCCGCCCGTCTCGGCCTCCCAGAGTGCTGGGATTACAGGCTTGAGCCACCGCGCCCGGCCCCAATATCATTTTTATGAAAAGACTTTCTTTGCCTCATTGTATTGCCTTTTTTTCTCTGTCAAAGATCAGTTGACTACAGTTATGTAGATGGATGCCAGATTTTTATCTCAAAATTTTACTTTCCTGTTTTTAGATTATTTATTGTTTTAAAATATATATATTTTATTTGTATTTCCCCAGAGGAGTTGAGTTTACAGCTAAAAAGAAAAAAGAATTTGCATCTTTACGCAGTATATAACATAGTAAAAAATGTTTCCATCAAAATTACTTCTGATTCAATTTCTTCATAACATCTGTTTCCATTGAACAAAAATAATATGCTGTCATGTATCTGGGACATACTCACACTTTCTATTTTCATGTTAGCAACACAAAAATTGACATTATTAACTTGATGTAACTACTGCCAACACGAGAAGGAACGTGTTGTTTCTAATGGAAAGTAACATCATCATTCTTGCCTATATTTTTCCAAATTTTCTACTATGAGTAGGTATTAGTCTTCTAAATGTAAAAAAAGTAACATTTTTAAAGATAAAACAATATATATTATTTATCTTTAAATTGAAGTGTAAAGTGATAGTAAAAGAGGGACTTTCAACAAAGTAGAAAATGATATTCAAAACGGCTATATCTTTTACAATATCTTCCCTGATTAGGAACATCCTACTCTTAACAGTACTTTCTACTAATTCTTTATTTTCTTTTTTTTTTTTTTGAGACTGAGTCTTGCTCTGTCACCCAGGCTGGAGTGCAGTGGTGCTATCTCGGCTCACTGCAACCTCCACCTCCTGGGTTCAAGAGATTCTTGTGCCTCAGCCTCCTGAGTAGCTGGGATTACAGGCGCCCGCCACCACGCCTGGCTAATTTTTGTATTTTTGGTAGAGACAGGGTTTCACCATGTTGGCCAAGCTGGTCTCAAACTCCTGACCTCAAGTAGGTGTTTAAACACCTATCCATTTGTACCTTATGACTTACAAGCACTTATATACTTCTTATATCTTCATGTTGTTTTATATACATATTTGTAAATACATATATAATACATATACACACACATAAATGTATGTATATGTATTATATATACACATATAACACAAATGTGCATTATACATTTATTTTGTATATGTATACACATGTACACATGAATGTGTATATATGTATACATGCATAATGTGTATGTATATATGTATATAATACTATACATTTATATGCCTGCATATATGTGTGATTTTCCTAACTATATGTTTGTGATTGGGGAGAAAAAACATCCATTCACTCTCCCTTCTGACCACCTCCTCCAGGATTCTCCCCAAGTACTTCAAACTCCAATCCTAAATATCTCTTATCCTCTTCTTATCCCACCTGTGTTCCCCATCTCTCAGTTAACTTCAACACTAGGCACCCAAATGAGAAACCTACAAGTCATCCTACTCTCTCACTTTCCAAATCCACTCTGTTGCCGAATCTTGCAAATCTTAACCCCTAAGTTTCTTTTGAGCCCAGTCCCTTTTCTCCATCCCCTTTGAGACACTTTAATTCTGGTCCTACCAATTCTGAGTTGATGGATTCCATGGACTTCCATAATCTGATTATTGGAGAGTTCAATTTACTGGAGTTTAAACCTAAAAGGTTTTGGTTTCTTTTAATAACCGTCCCCGCATTGAAAACCCCTTTTTATATAAGACTTCCATGACTTTCTTCATTATTCATTACAAAAATCATGTTATTTTCTATGTAAGGTTCACTTCTGTACATTTTTAAAATCTCCAACTCCAGGCAGGGCTCATCACCTGTTCACCATCATTGACGCATGGAATCGGTAGTTCCAGAAGGTTGGAGAAGGGGTGGGAGATATGGAGGCATCTACTCCTCACTCTCATTCTTCCCTTTAACGACGAGCTTTTTAAGTGTGCTAGGGTCAGTAGGAGAACAAGGGAAAACACAAACATCTCTTTATTAAGCTGGGAAAGAGTACAGTCCTCTCCTTAGTTGGTGGCAAGTGCTGGTATCTATGGGTTCAATAAGAATGGATGGAGAGCCCAACGCTAAACAGTAATGATCTTTTGTGAGATTCAGCCAGCCTCTCCACTGGACTCCAAGCAGGTGCTGTACTTACTACGTTCCTCCAATGTGTCCACATCTTTGCTCCCTGCATGCCAGTGAGCCCATCAGCATGGTAGACTCTGATCTCATCTTCACAACACAGCCAACTCTAGGACCTGCTGGCATGTGCAAGTGCTATCATTCTTACCTTCGGAACAGGGAACCTGCTAAGCCCATTCCAATGTCTGTCCTTCACACTGTCTCTCTTTAATTCTTTTTCCTTCAGCCAAATGGCACAGAATTGAGTCAGCAAGGTCAAAGGCCAAAAAGACCTAAAAGAGTTTCAAAGGGGGAACAAATGCCAGTCTTCCTTTCTTGTGTATAGCGTCAATATTTAAGAGTGATTATCTTGTAGTGCCCTCCCCTTGGCTTTTGGAAGGGAGCAGCCTTTCTCCAAGAACGCTGAACTCCAAACAGCACCCACACTGTGCCCTATTACTCTTGGCATATGGGAGGGTAAGAAAGGAGTGTTTGGTAGGACTAGTTTTGATTTTGTTATGCTCTCTAATAAGCTCAATAGCTTGCAGTTCTTTATAAGTTGTGGAAATTAAGGCTTTTGTCCTCAGCTTTAGTCAATATACAACTATTACACCCCAGAAAAAAAAATATATACTTGATGTCTTATTGTACCCCTCATTGATATTCCCATATACCATCTTATTTTTGTTCCATTTATCTTTTCCGGGGAATTGTGGAAGAAACTAATTCCTTGAAAATCAATTTTCTAAAAGCCAATTGACTAAATGACCAACTTGCCAAATTTTCAAATTCACTCATTTACCAAAAGCTTATTTTCAGAAACCAGTTCACCAAAATCAATTCATCCAAGGCCTTTTGCTGAAAGTCTATTGACCAAAAGAAAAAACTAGCCAAATTACAGATTTCTCAAATACTTGTATTCTACTTAAAGTTTATAGCAAAGTTGTTTGGGAAATTTCAACAGTCTTTAAGGCTTTGTTTTGAATTTTCAGTTTATTTTAGCTTGTCCTTAGTTTTAGATTTAATATAAGTTTTTCTTTCACTTGTAGCCATTTTATCCAGTTAATTAAACAATAAATTTGTTAGTCTCTCAAAGTCGGATGTCAACTTTGTGCATGGTTCACATCTCAGACATTAAGCACTTCTCAAATTTTTGAAATACATGAAAACCATCCCTTGAACTGAGCCAGACCAAAAAAAATCTGTGAATTCTAAGTGGTAAAAAGGCAACAGAATATTGTATACATTTTAACAAAATCCACTCAATTGTTTATAAAATCCTTGACATTAAGATATGCATGATACTTATAATTCAAAACATACTACAAATAGGCATTTCCAAAAGCCTGAGACAGAAAGTACAGAAAAATCTAGACATTAGTAAACTGCCTGACCGCAGTAAAATGTTTGCCACCAAAATCAAATTAAACTACACTAAAACTTCTTAATAGCCAAATACAATTTCACAGAAATCTTCAAAAATTGTTAAAACCATTTTTTTCCCATAATAATTGCCTAAAACTTTGTAAATAGATAAAAAAGTAACTTTTAGTAAATTAGTGAGTTTGGCAAATTTGCCAAATTGGGCGTTTGATGACATTTAACTGAGTATAACAATGAAGTACACAACTCACATCAGGCCTGATGTTGATTCCAAGGACTGAATTATAACCAAACTGCTTGGGAGGGATGCTTTATGCTCAGCCAGCATGAGAATATGAGCTCAATATGTGCCTGAGAAACCTTTCCATACCCAGGAACATACATTTTCAGCATATGCAAATGACAAAAATCTATACAAAGGAGGTTATACGAAGATAATTACACAGGGAAGAATGGATGGTCCACTGCGGCAGGCACAGGTCTAGTAGGGGCAGAATCTTGTGTGTGTGTGTGGAGGGAACAGAACACTGGCAGTATCTTGCTAAGTTAGCCAGATCCAAATCTTCCTTGGAAGACATGGCCAGGCCAGCTTCCCTAGGCAAGCTTAAATCAAGTTGGAAAAAAAAAAAAAAAAAGCCTGGCTAGAAAAAAAGTAATAATAATCAAAATACTAGCTACTTTTCACCAAAAGGCTCCTAAGCATCTAGTGTAGGCTAGGAAAAATATCAGCTTAGGCTTACCCTAAACAATATATTCTTAAAACCTCGAAACTTTAAAATCTGTGGTGCTTAGCCTCACAAGACAATGCCAGGTGAGTACATGTTCCTCTCCTGTGACTTTCAACAGTCCCCTACTTATATTACTTGGGAGGGTGGCAGTAAATTTTTAACTCCATGATAGGCATTCGCTGCCTACCAAATATGGAAAAAATAGGCAATACAACATGAAATGAATGACAGCATATTCCAACTAGCACACCTCCTGTCTGAGGAGAAAGGAATAGGAACTCAAGCAAACAAAAACTCACGGCAAGTGAGCTCAAAGTGTATATTTTGATGCAGTTTTTCCCCCCTCAAAACAGAGTCTCACTCTGTACCCCAGGCTGGAGTGCAGTAATGTGATCTCAGCTCACTGCAACCTCCGCATCCAAGGTTCAAGGGATTCTCATGCCTCAGCCTCCCAAGTAGTTGAGATTACAAGCATGCACCACCACACCCTGCTGATTTTTTGTATTTTCGCCATATCGCCCAGGCTGGTCTCAAACTTCTGGCCTCAAGTCATTCTCCCACCTTAGCCTCCCAAAGTACTGGGATTACAGCCATGAGCCACTGTGCCTAGCCTTTGATGCAGCTTTTTAAAATTAAACTTATTCCCAGTCTTGCTGATTTCTGTAACAACATAATAAAATAAACATGGGATTTTCCTGAAGTGAGAAATGCCTTGTAATTTATTTTCCTGGACGCTGGCTGCATGGACCTTCTGGAGTACATGGGGGTATGGCCACAAAGCACTGGGGAGGTGTGGGGGTGCTGGCTGCAGGTGCACTAGGTCATCTGGTGTGGCATCATCACAATAGCCCAAGGAGGTAAACATGACTCAAGTTGTACAGAGAGGAAAGCTGGCGTTTAGAGCACTTGTTACTTGCCCAAAGAAACATTGCTAGGAAGTGACTATTGATATTTGATTGTACTTCGACCACTGGCATTTGATGGTACTTTGTTAGTTTACTGTATGTACTGAATTTTATTTGGCACAGAACTTAAAATAATAAAAATGTATAGGATTTATTCCCCCCTCTCATCCCATATTTATGTGGGTTTTGTTTATTCACTTCCCCTGGGTCTTTACATTTCTAGGTAGGATGCTCTAACTTGTAGCTCACATAAAGGGCATTATCAAAATATTTTCCTCTTTTTTTTTTTTTTTTTTTGTTTGTTATTTGGTATTTCTCAATTTTTCAAATAATCCTGCGTACTCTAAGTATGAACCGTTAGATGTTGTAGAGTCTACTATTTTACTTTATAAGTTCTTTTATTTTTTTAAAAAAGAGTTTTTCTAAATAACAGTAGGTCTACTAAGAGCTAGGAAACCTAGAATCAGCTCAGCATTGCATTGAACTTGTCAACTGGCTAATGATAAATGCTAGAAAGGTGTGGATTTCCTTCTCTATAGACTGAAACACTAGCTCAGCACTCTCTCTTCCAGCTCTGTCTTTTCCTCCATGCACCCTGGATGGACAGGTAGCCTAATTCACTTCTTTACTTACAGGGAAAAATGCAACTGAGTGTTAAGCCTCTCTGTAAAGGCTGGTCTCTGGAGGTCACCCCATGTTGGTGCTTAAAAAAGAAGTTTAAAATGTCTTATTATAGTAAGCAATGTTTCTTAACTCCTCATCTGGAAAACTGTTCCTTGCCCCAAATCTTTTTTCCTCAGCTTAACACTATTTCTTCTGATTCTGTTGTCAGAATACAGTAGGAATACCACTGCCAGCACGTTTGACATATGCTAGGTATTAGCCCTCATCTGCAGATAGCAAAGCTCTTTCTTCGTCCAATATGTCACAGCTGCATAAGTAAACCATTGTTATCACTCCCTTATAAAAGCATATATTGTAAGATAAATTTTTATATTGAAAATATTGACCTATACCAGTCTGAAAACCTAGGATATAACTGTCAAATTTTTACAGGCAGTTAATTTCTTACTGATATGTATAGTTGAAGAAATGACATGTAAAAAAATACTTAAATAGGATTAGTATAAAATATTCAAAGTATCCATTGTTTGAAAGTTTTGCTCGAATTTGTGGGGCTGAAGTTCATATGCATTTTATTTGGTTTTGTTCTGCTTTATAGCAATGGATTCATCTATTTTTAAAAGAGTCAGAGATGCGAGGAGAAAATAAAGCACTTGCTATGTTTTAAAATATTTGGGTGTATATGTGCTCATAAAGTTGCAAAATAATCAACATAAAGTTTGGTTTTTTAAAATGAGCATCTTATCTGTAAGTTTTTTTAAAAGTAAATAACTTAATATCAAATATTTTTCCCTTAATTTACAACTACTTGAATATCAATACAACTAATTAGAAGCACTTTTTGTTAATAGAAATATAATTCTTTATCATAAAATTGATGTCATTACCCGTTTTAGACAAATCTATTCCAACTTGATCTTGTGCTAAAAAGAAACTAAATTCCGGTTTTCTGTTTCCTGTCTTTATTTTCTATGTGTTTTCCTTTCAAGAAATACAGAGCTTCTGTTTATGAGAGATGCCTCACTGTTTCTTCAATTTAATTGCTGTGCTCACTTTTTAAATTTTATTTACACATCCAATGTCATGCACATATTTTAGATGTTAATAACGTTCAGACATTTATCCTTTCATCACGTCCATTTCATCAGCTTAAGTGAAAAATAAAGAAAACGGACCCAAGAACAGAGCTCTGAGGCTTTTTCCACGCCCAGGAGCCATAACTTGCCATCCACGATTCAAACCTCTCAGGAAAGCTTTATGGCACTAGCCTCAGCTCCTGGCTTCGTTTCTCCTCCATCAGACACAGGCTTCTGAGGTGCGGCAAATCTCAAAACAGCTCTTACCAACCATCTCTCTGGTAATAGTCATGGCCACTGTTTTTAAAAGGCTGAAAGAAAGTAGATGGCTGCCGCAAAATGTGCCCTATCTGGTACTCCCCAACCCATGTCATAAAAAGGCCACATGGTAGACCCAGCAGCTGTAGAAAGAGTTGTGAGTTTGTATTTGGATGAAGAAAAGAAGGAAAGAGAAAAGAACACGAAGGTGTATTTCAGACGGGCAAGGATGAGAAAGGACAGCTGGAAACAGCACTTGGTTTTGACATTTGGGTACTACTCTTCAAAGATGAGGAGGCACGTCTTTGCCTTGGGCACTGTTAACGACCTTATAGGCTGTGAGTTAATATTTGACAAAAGGATTTGAGCCAATATTAGCTGGTTGTCCTGAATGGGAACTCTTCAGCCGCTTCCTGAATACTTAGGGCTAGTTGGGATCAGTCAGGGTTTGCACAAGTTCTGACTGATCAAGTCTTAATCAAACCAGAAGAATGAGAGCAGACTGGTCAAAACAAAAAGAATACCAGAAAAAGAAATCTTTTCCAGTGTAAATAGAAGTTTTATTTCTACAAATTGATCAAGAATATTTTCAGATGATATTCTTTGGTGTTTCAGAGTATTTCATAAGTTATAACCAGATGACTGGTTTTATTTTTTTAAATACTTGCCATCGTTTGTTGTGAGGCATACATTATTTGCATTGAATTTTGATTTTTTATGGTTCTAATTCAACTTCTATCTCTTCTTTAGCCAGTAATTTCTTAATTAAGGGATGCCTAAAAATGAAGAATGAAATTTGATATGGGCATACCTGGTCCTGAAACTTTTGTTTTGCACCATTCAATCAGCTGATTAACTTGCTATTAAAAAAAAAAATCTAGTATGCTTCTAAAACACTATAAATAATCATGACAATATCTTATAAAAATAGATGTCATATCAGAAAACCACAGAGGAGTTTAAACTTAGTTTAGCAAAATCAACAACTTCCTCACAAGACTGATGAACTGCAGTTACATGTTTTTAACAAAAGCATTTCTAGCAACCAGATAAGCAAGTGTCTTCTTGACATAGATGGATGATAGTGCATGTGCCAGAAGCCAGTGGAAAATAGGAGCTGTCATCTAGAAAATGACAGAGCCATTTCGAGTCCCCCTAGATTAGCACTCCATCTTCAGCGGAGCAGATATACTATTAGCTGAAGGTCTATTGCCAGCAAATCAGAAGCAAGAAAGCAGAGCCCTATCTTTCTGAGATGACTGGAATCATCAGAGGCTCAAAGGCAGAGAATGCACATGACGACATCCCAGCTTTTTGTAAGAGTAACGCCATAAGAAGCCAATCAAATACATGTTTTATCATATAGGTCATTAAAAAGTATTAATATTTTCACCGAAGAGACTAATCAATATTCAAAATAGTGTAAACTAGAGTAAACATTTTTCATACCCTGTGTCATTCAAAACTGTCCTGTAGATAGGTACCTGATTATAACATCACAGGCTTTGCTACTTAGCTTTATGTAAATAACTCAGCGTGAGGATATTCATCTTCTCAGCCTCGTGTCACTAAATAAACCTTGTCGGACTGACCAGCATCTAGAGAGGTAACTCTGAAGTTAAAAGGAAGGTCCAAAGTGCACTCGATTTAGCAAGACAGGTTTTCAAATGCAGCTGGTTCTGTCTGCAGCAAAGGCTTTTCCAACTTGTCCTGGAGCCCACTGGGGACCGGCTCTTTGTGTCTGTACTTAATGGCTAAGGATAATATGCTTCTCTCCAAGTGGTCCTCTAGCAAAGATGGAGCATTGCTATTCTGTTCATGGCTGGACACTGTGTGGCACACTACTTATAATGCTGGTCCAATGCCTCCTAGGCAGACTGCTGCCTTGTGGTCAGCTATTAGGATGTAGCTGCTTTCCAAGGATCCACTGAGGCACCATCAAGGAGGTCAACTCAGAACTGTGTGGTCATGAAGATGGCCTCCACATCTGAGAGTGAAAGTTTCCACCAGACATAATGGGCATACCAACAGTTGTGCTGCAAATCAAAACAAAACAAAACAAAAAACTATCTTATACACATTTTTTTCTTAATGGCTGGGGTTAGTAAAAGTGAGATACGTTTAAGTGTTCAGAAGCTAAAAATAACAAAGAAGCCACTTTCCCAGGGAAGAAATGACTGCCTTCCACTCCTGGGTAGTTAACAAAGGCATTTTAATTCTAACTTGGAGTTACATGAGGTGACGGTCTGTATATAATTTAGGACTCTCTGGAGCTACATGAGATGCCAGTTGTGTATAATTTAGAACTCTCTGGAATCTCCTTACTCCTATTAGGCCAAGAAATGCTGCACAGATATTTCTAATTAATATTATAAGCCAAATAGAATCCAATTACATTGATAAAGCAACTTTAGAAAGAAGTATTCTTCTGACTATGTATTTTGCCTATAATGACATTATTTATCTACAATGTAATGGATAAACAAGAAAATCGCCATTTTTGCAGCACTATCATTTGATTTCAGGTCTGTCGGGTCGTTTCACACAAAAGCCTCCTTTCCCCCTCTCTCTCCCACTCTTTTCTTTTTGTCAATGACATTCCCTGAGATGAGCATTCCAAAAGAACAGCGCTTGCTTCTCTCGTCAGCTTAGTTTTGTCAGTTCTGAACACAGGGTCTTGCTTTGCCATTTTCAAGGTCTCTTTCAAACCCTGGATCACAGCTGGTGCTTCAATCAGGAGTTCACACCGTGAAGAAGCTGGCAGTTGATCCCCAACCAACTCTGCGGAAGATATATAATCTCTTTCACGGCACACAGTGGAATACGCCTTTCATTTCATCCCTGAGAAAGACTGCATCCTTCACAAGTCCTTCTTGACAAAAATATTAATAATGTCCCAGCCTCCTAAGGGACAGGAACATTTTGGGGTTTGAACTGAAGTGACCTTAGCTTGTCAAGATGATTTGACTTTAAGAAATGCAACAGTGAATCCTGTTTTCTATTGTGATTTTAAAATCTGGCATAGTAATACATTTAAGGACATTTTAATTATGGTTATCATGACTAAATGTGCCGATATGAATGAGTGGAGGTTTCATAAAAGAAATATGCTCATATAATGGAATTGATATTCTTCCCCAATGTAAATGTGGAATTTGTTTTAAATTATTTTCAGGGAATCTGTTTAAGATAATATTCTCAATGCTTTAAAAGTGTTTTATTTATACGGGGGGGATGAGGATGAAAGAAAAATATTTAGTGACCAGGTAGGAAGAAAAGCCTAGCAATGCCAAAAACGTGTGATTTCAGGATTTATATTATTATCTGAAATCAACGTTGAAAGTTAGTAGGCAAGTCAGAAAACTGAATTGGAATACAATCACATGTAATAACAATTAAGGATTTGAAGTAAAATTCTCCTTCCTTTGCTGTTAACTTTTTTTTCACATTTTGTGGCTTCACTATAGTATTTGTTTAGCAATTAATGTTCTAAGTTGTAACATATTCAAAGGAATTAAGCCTCCCTCAAATACTGGTATGGGCTGACTCTAAATATGCCAAATGAGGCAGAGAAGTAGTAGATTAGATGCCAAAAAATTGCTTTGACCTCAATTATCCAGGTAGTATTTCAAGAACCACTTTACATGGCTAAAGAGCATGTAATCTAGTTGTCGTCAACATAATCACCATCTTCTAGGAAAACCATCTTTACACATTATACCATCTTCCATTCACAACCAAATCAGAGCCCAAGGTTAAAAACATAATCTCTCGGTGTCTTCAGGGTGAGAATGAGTTTTAAAGTCCCGTATTTCTTGGGTAATTACTCTTATTATGAACGTTATGTGTAGCAGAAAATGAGCATTTTAAATACCGCATTTGTGAACACAGGTGTTTTCCAATGGAAAAAAATAGCTATTTTGTGAAGTTACTCTAATAATTACCAGATATATGTTCTTACATCACCACATCTGAAACTTGACCAAAATCAACAATTAAAAATATCACCAGAGGTGCTGTGGGAGGGAAAAATGGGAAGTAGTTGTATAATGGGGATAGCATTTCAGCTTTGCAGGATAAAAAAGTTCTGGAGATCTGTTGTACAACAGAACTACTGAACTGTATTTTTTAAATGGTTAAGATGTTAAGTTTCATGTTATATGTTTTTTACCATAATTAAAATTTTTTCAATATTTAAAAAATACTATCAAGGGGCAAACTCCTCTGGAACTAGGAAAATGGGTTAGGTGGGGTGAATTATCTACTTGCAAAAGCCAGTTTTAAGTTATATGGGGCACTTATACAGAATGCTGGTAAAGTTGCCAGAGGGGTCAAGGAAAACAAGAAGCAACGAGAAGATGATCAATGCCTTTGTCTCCTTGAATAATTTTGATTTGTGCAGAATGTCAGAAATCATCTCTCAGAAAATCTTTTATGAAAATATGGCTGGAGAATCTATGAAAAACATTGTTCTCTAACAAGGCTTATTGATTCTCAACACCATCATTGCTTAAACATTGACAAGGCCAAGTTTCTAAATGTCAGATCCGCAACAAGGACTGCTTGGATGAAAGCAGAAGAGAGGGAAAGATGACTTGTTGAGCTTGCACTGAGTGGTTTACACGTGATATTTAATTTAATCTTGTGAGGTAGGTACTCTTAATTCCCATATTTCCAAAAGGGGAAATTGGATCTGGGAGGTTAAGAAACTTGTCCTATTTCACCAAGAGAAAATTGACATCATTAGAAATGGAACTCCAATTTAAAGAGTCTGATTCAGTTCAATCTTAATTTTCAGTCTAACCTTAATTTGTTACACCATTCTGGAAAGTCAAAAGTGAAATTGAAGGAGAGAAGTGTAACTAGTTTCTCCTGCCAGCTCTCATACTCTATGATGACTCTCTATGAACCCCGGTCCCCAGGACTCTAAGCCAGCCTTCTTGAGTGACCCATCACTGAACTGCATTAGTCATTATCTTATAGTCCATCCTTTCAGCAACCGATCATCAATATCCTAATTCTTAGGCACAGAAAAGAATCTAACAGTCTAGTGAGAAAGCTGCCTGTATTCAAAAGTACCCGTCACAATGGGAGTATACCCAAGGTTCCATGTGGGAAAAATTAAAACACCAAAATGGAGGAAGGAGTTAAAGGAGAAGGAATAGATGGGACATAGTATCTACAACCAGGGGCCAGGAGAATTACAAGTGTGTTCTCCATCTTCCGAGTCCAAGGCCGTATCCGAGGTCAACCTCTCACTTTTGTGAGCAAGATTCCTAAAATTTTAGGGAAATTAAGCAGTACTTAGCATTTTAATTTTTGCCTTATTAGTATCTGAAACTGACCAAATGACAGACCAAGAATATTTCTTATTCTATTACTGAGGACTAAATAGGGTTCTTACTTAGAAATCAGGTTGGTGAGGGGTGGGGAGGTGGTGGCTGGCAAGAGGGAGATGGGAGCATAAGACTCTATTATATGTGAAAATCCAAATTTCTTAAGTAACCTTTATTGGATATAAACTGACAGTGTGACCTTTCCCCTATGCATACTGTAAATGTATAACATGATAGACAACTGAAGTTTCATTCTTTTGTCTTCTTTCATTATTCTTTCATGAATTGGAAATAATCTTCCAATTTTATATCATTTCATATATAAAACATGATGCATGTTGTAATATATAACCTATATAATATATAACCTTATAATATATAACCTATATTTTATAGATTATAATATAAAATACATATCACATAATTTTCCTACCAACTTAATTAGGCCTCCCAAAAGGATTACCTTAAACACACCAAAATGTGATTTGTTGATCATACTTGGGAAAACAGTTTTAAAACTCCCCATATTGCCTTGGGCTTTCTTTGGATTTCTTGGGTCTGATTTTCACAATAAGTTACAATAGATACGCTGATCGGGGCTCGTGGAACAGGGAGCATCCCTGGACAGATCCAGGCTAAGGAAAGCTCGCATTGCTGTGTGTGATGCTGAACAACTCTCAGGCGGAAAAGAAGGAGAAGGCTGGACAGGTTCACCAACTATAATCAGCACCATTAAATCCCTTTAGCTGAATTTCTAACATATTGTTTAAAGAATGGAAACATTTATGGGAAAATGTAGCACACCCCTTTTTGGTCACTGTTATTGGATGTTAAAAGCAAATTACATTTACAGGTCCCATGGCTATCAAATTTATTTTCTCAAAACCAAGTTTTCTTAGCATTGTTTGTTATCCAGGATATTTCACAGCTTTAAGGGACCCAGACTTCAAAGTGAAGGAAGTGAATTTGGGGCATGGAAGCCTGGGGGCACCAAGCGAAATTACCCATCAACATTAAACAATTACTAGATTTTTTTTTTCTGGTCATTTGTTGACCGCAGAGTCAGAAGAGCTACATATAATTTCAAAAGCACGCATGTATCTTTTTAAAGACACATAGATATATTCATTCGCTTTATCATTTCATAAAAAATCTGGCCGATCAGATGAACACTGTCCATCAGTTGTTGATGGAAGGAACCTTCTTTTGCTAAACACTGTGCGGAACAGCAGCGTGAGCCTTGGGTCATGGGATAGCACTTGTGCACTCATGCTCACAGGGGCCTTTTTTTGTAAGTGGCACCTGCTGTGAGGCTCTCCTTATAAATACTGACTGCCTGCAGCAAATCACAGATGTTTTAGGCACTAGAAAAACCGACAGGAAGTAATCACTAAACAAAAGACAGAAACAGTAAGGGGTATGTGGGGGGTGGGGGAGGAAAAAAAGTCTCCAGTAACTGTTTGGGAAATGTTTGGAGGAATGAATTTAAAGTATAGAGTATAAGTAGCCTTGCTGTGCTGCTCAGTTCGGCCCAGACCTCAGCTCAGCTTAGCTGAGAAGGCACAGGGCATCTAAGGAGGATAGGACGTTGTTGCCTAATACGAGTGAGGGCATCGGGCTGGAGAATCCCTTTCATTATTTTTGGTAGTTTGAAGTCCTTAACAATTTTAGTTGTTCTTGTTATTTTGTGGCATTTGAGTTTTTCCACTGAACACTTTCCCCATGATTTTTTTTTTTTTTTAAGTGTGAAAATAAATGCTTTTATTGTGGTGCAAACCTTTCTTATTAGCCAGAGACCCCTTCCCTTTATGCTTCCAGGGGACTGCCCCCACCACCGGGTGTACTGAACATTGGATGTTAAAAAAAAATCATGTTTGAGTTTATCTTGTTTTTACACCAGTTTATTTTCAGCGTATTTCAAAGCCATATAGTAACATTATTGTATAGACTTCCAACTAAGTGCTAACAAAGAAAATATTTGTCTACTCTCCATTCCCTCAACAATTTCTGGACCTCATTTCAAAGAGATGGATGTTACCTGAATGTTAATTGCTTTTTTTTTTTCTAGAGAAACCAAAGCATGTTGTTTGTTTTCATAGGAGCATTTATATTTAACATGTTTACATTGTAAGTCACATTTGCTCTATTCCTTAAATGACTTCCTAATAACTATTTTTTAGCTTATAATCACATTAACAATCTGCCCCTAAAGAATTCTTCAGAGTTTTATTTTTTGTAATTTTTATTTTAATATTTGACAGTTTCTTTGTAAAAAGGAAAGAGCATTTGAAAAAATATTGGGTATTTTGCCAAGTCTGTCAAAGGAGTAACACTTCCACTTTCTCAGCTCCGTCTCATTAAAATTGTATTCTAATTCTGTCTTAACTTGGTCTCGGTGCTTCATAAGTCATTGCCTGCTCATTACTTGTAGTGTGGGAGATGAAATTTATTCAAACCTAATAGCTGAGATAAAGAATGGAAAGGCAGGCAGCTGGGAGAAATGAAATTAGCCTATTTTAGTACTTTTCTGGCTGGATTTTTGCACAGCCACCGGTTATGCTATGTGTCAGTTTGCATTTGTGACACGACGTATGTTTGGTTTATAGATTTCCGTTAGTACGATATTCTTAAAATGAAAATACAGGAGATTCTCCCCTTCCTTTTTTTTTTTTTTT
>NW_016808057.1:1917110-1941411 GCF_001698545.2 Rhinopithecus bieti
CATTGAAATGTCACTGAGTATCTGAGTTGATAAAAGGGAAAACATGATTTTCTATAGTTTTCTATAATTATAGAATCATTAAAATTGCCCAACAAAGATTAATTGTTTCATTGTGTTACAATTCATATTGGTATGTCTTACAGAAAAGAACATTAATGACAGAGAGTAAATGTTATACCCTCAGCATGGTTTGAGGGGAAATGGATTTAGAATGTAATGTGACTTACAAGCAATTTCAGGTAGAATACAGAAGGGAGCTACGCTTCTAACCTAAACACTCCATCTCGAGCTTTAAATGTCAAAAGAATACACTGTGGAATTCCTAATTCTGAATATAGAGGAGTATTTGAAGAACATTGACTAAAAGCATTGTACTTTTCCATTATAAATTGAGTTGTTAAGGAATTATATGGTCTAATTACTAAACTTGGTATTTTTGACTACTTTGATTATGAACAGATACTGTCATTAGTCAGATAATTAAATTGACTGCAATAACAAGTCATAATTTAGAAATATGTTTGAAATTACTTTCTATGCGGCCTTCCTCAGTCCTCCACTCCTGTCGGGATGTCAGGACTGCAGGAACTCCGTCCGAGACCCCACCGGGGACTCTGTTGGCCTTCTTTGCCGGAGGCCGACAGACCTCTTCCCCACACCTTAGGTGACCAAAATAAACTTGCAGTTTTGCTCCAAAAAAAAAAAAAAAGAAAAAAGAAATTACTTTCTATATGAAAGCAAAGCCTTTGTTGATCTATGTGTGTGATTAATGTCAAGTGTCATGAGTTAGCTGAGAGATTTCAGTGTAAAAATATGTGCATTTATATAAAAGAAAGAAGTTCATTTATACTCTAATTCTTAAAGTAAACAATGGAGCTTGATATGTGCCTAAATATAAGTACTGATGGATTTTTTTCTGCTTACTCAAAGAAAATATAGAAAGAAAAATACATTTCTTAGAAAGTGATGGTTACATTTAGGTTAGGTTTAACCATTTATGCATACAGTGTAATGTGTACACTCAACCTAGAAACTTTACAAATAATATATTTAGATTTAAATTTAAATAGAACCAGTCAAAGTATTATGTAAGATATGTGGACATTTCTATCAAACCCACTGTAGTGCGAAATTACAAAATATTTTATGTGCCCAATAAATTGTACAGATAAGAAGCAGCAGACCATAGTCATAAACAAACTTGTCTTTGATGTAGGTATTCTCTGGTAACAGTAGCTGGATTAGAAAGGTGACCTTCTTGAGAGCATTTAGCATGGCGGATTTTTATTTGCTTTTTATGTCTTTAGCATTGCGAAATTTTGTTCCCAGTTTTTGTAAACCATCTAGCAGAAGAGTAGGTCAAGTAATAATCTAGGACTAAACTAGAAATCAATAGACCATACAAGGCTAAGCCCTGGTATGATTTAATAAAGTCTGTCCAATGAATTATGTAATAAATAAACTATGCAGTGTGTGTTTGTGTGTGTGCGTGTGTCTGTGTAATGTAAGTAAATGCCAAATACAAACTGATGTGAATGTACACAATTATATATAGGGTTTGTTCCTGAATATGTATTTCTGGATTTCCAGATATACAGCAATCACATGCTATAAACTAATATACCCAGATCCATTCGAACTCCATCTGTATCCTTTCTCTTCCCCATCTTCTCCACTCCAGGCACTTGGAATGCATACATATCCCAGTCCTATTACTTATATGGCCTCTATCAAGCAAATAAAACATAACAGTAATGTGAAAACTGATTTGTTACTCAACTAGAATATTTTTTATGCCAAGCTTGGGTCTATATCAATTTCAAATTTGCAATTTGGGCCTCAGAAATTGACAGACTAATGGGCTCTGTCAAGAAACATACTAAGGAAATGTAGCATATGTTCCTACAAAAGACTTTGATCTCTACCCTCATTAACAAAACATTTTTCCTTTTTTTAGGCTATGAGAATCTGGTTGCCAATTATACTTAAATTATTATGTTTGGCCCCTTGATTCTTTTACCAACTGGATGTCTTCATAGAAATAACAGCTGCATGAGCAGCACTTTTTCAAAGCAACACGGAAAGAATCTATTCCCACCCCGGAGTCTCACATGAGCCAATTCCCTCTCACCAGAGAGGAACAAAAAATATCTACAGAGGCAATGAATACGAGAGCAAAGGGCTATTATGGATCTATTGTGAGTATAATTCCCTGCTGTGGCCACTGGTCCTTGAGGTTGTGTTCTTTGCTAGGAACTACTGGTTGTATCTGTCCTTTAGGGCTGGTGGTAGTGGTTCAAATCTATTTAGCACCAATGGCTGCGGCAGTCAGTGTCAAGAAAATTTGGTTGATGACTCAGATTTTGTACTCACTCTCTTCTCTCTTGACATTCTGAGTTCTTCGTATTTCCTCAATAGTTGCATACCTTCTCATGAATGCCAGCCACATTAAGGCATTTGTGGTATCAGATCTCAGATCTCAGATCTGTGGTATCAGAGAAAGCAGAAGTTTCACTGGACTATTTCCACATTATTCTTATGAATAGGCATACCCACACTCTCTCCCATTAGCTTTAATACATATAGCATAAACATTAGGTATCTGCTTCTCATCACTCTCTGGATCTTTGAAAATTGTCTGCCCTTCTAAATATTTTTTCTTGTCCACTTTTTATATTTTATTTTTCTTGCCCAGTTTATATTTCATTTTCTTTAGATGTGATTTTATCTTTCTTTAATTCCAATGTTTAAATCAGCTCTTGTAATCATAAAAAGTGCCCTAAATCTAAAGATTTTCATGCTCTGAGAGTCTTGATTCAGCATCAGACCTAACTGGCCTCTGCTTGTGAAACCTGAAAGGATCTTAAAGAAGTAACTGATTTCTAATCAACAAATACATACCCTCTTCAAAGGCAACATCTCCTCCCAGTTTTTTCGAGTTTAACGTCCAGTATCCTCCCACATTTTTACTCATCCTGGCCTTCTAATCTATTTCTTCTATGTCTCCTTTACCAACATGCCTTTATACTTGCCAGGTATTAGTTCACTCAGTCATCACAGATGAGCAAACCAACTCAAAAACATCAAGTACTGAGCTCTAAAATGACTTCACCACAGATACACTTTGATAAAATAGGTCACATTCAAGCATAAGGTATATTTCCAAATGTGTTAAAGAGCAAATTTCCAAAAAGATAAAATCATGACTCTCATACAAATATAAAACAAACACATGTCAAAGATTGTATTTAGCTCATTAATTGAGAGAACTGGTAAGCGAATGCTAGTTCAAAGGAAAATCCACAGAACAGACACATATATAGATGAAGAATAGTGAAATAAATTCACGGATGTATAAAAAAACTTCGACAATGGAGAAGACAAGCTGAAGCTTCACAAGACAGAATTGATTTGCATGTTGAAGAAAAACATCATTTGCATTACTACCAGTTTTCTACAAATTACTTTCTACTTTACACAGCTGTAAAATGACACATTTCCTATACAGGACCAAGTAATCCTCGAGGTTCCAGCATTTGTTGGAGACAGAAACAAGATGTGTTTGATTCTCTTTGATTCAACAAATGAATGAATAAACACCCTTGATTATTGTATTTAGGATTAAATTATTCATTCATTCAACACATATTGTTTCTTACCTACTATACTGGTCCATGTTCTAGGTAGGGGAGACAGTACAGTTAATAAAACAGAAATATTTTTGTTTTATATTCTAATGGGGAAAAATAGAACATGAGTAAATAAATAAATAACTTATAAATATATATTAAATGGTCTTATTGCTATGGAGGAAAATAAAGCAAAATAAGGTAGATAAAGCAAAACAAGTAGATAAGACAGGGAAAGGTACTGTTTTAAAGAAGATGTTCAGGAAAATTACACTGATGTGGAGCTATTTGAGCAGAGACATGAAGGAAGTGAGGGTCAGAGTTGTACAAACTGCTCCGGAGCTTTCTAGGCAGAGAGAAGAGCAAGTGCCAAGCCTGAGACAGTAGCAGACTCTCGTATGTAGGGCCAGCAAGGAGGCCGGCATGATGGGGCAGAGTGAGCCTGTGGTCAGAAGGGATAGGGCAAGAGAAGCAGGCAGAGATAGAATGATGGAAGTCCTTGCAGGCCATGATAAAGACTTAGTGTTTCTAAGTGTTATGGGAGGCAAGTGGAAGGTTTAGATCCTGAGAGTGGGGATAGCGGAGAGGAGGGGAGGGCAGGAGAGGGGAGGAGACAGGATGATGCTTTTTACTGGCTGCTGTGGGAAATGGGGCCAAGATTTATTGAAGATCAGTTGGGAAGGCTCTCACAGTCTTCTGAGAGATTACAGTGGCTTGGAGTAGAATGTAGCTGTGGAAATATGAGAAGTGCTCTCTTTTTAGCTAGTGTGTGTGTGTGTGTGTGTGTGTGTGTGTGTGTGTGTGTGTTTGGGTTTGTTTGTTTTGAGTTAAAGTACTGCTCTGTTGCCCAGGCTGGAGTACAGTGACATGATCACAGCTCACTGCAGCCTCAACCTTCTGGGTTCAAGTGAGCCTCCTACCCCAGCCTCCCCATAGCTGGGACTACAGGTGCATGCCTGGCTAATTTTTTTGTTTTGTTTTGTTTGTTGTTGTTTTTTGTCTTCTGTCTTTGTAGAAACAGGGTTTCACCATGTTGGCCAGACTGGTCCCAAGTCCTGGGCTCAAGTGATCTGTCTGCTTCAGCCTTCCCAAGTGCTGGGATTACAGGCATGAGTCACTGGGCCCAGACGTTTAGCTGAATATTTTAAAGGTGAGGCCAGCAGAGAAATTTCTGCTCCAACCAGCAAGAACAGGAAATAACTTTGCAACATACACACACACACACAAACACAGAGACCATTTTTTACTCTTCAAAATTATTTCCTACTTCAAAGAAACAAAATTGCTGAAATGGCAAAATATTCCCAGACAGACGATTTTTTTTTTTCTTTTTTTTTCTTGAGATGGAGCCTCGCTCTTGTCGCCCAGGCTGGAGTGCAATGGCTCGATCGTGGCTCACTGCAACCTCTGCCTCCCGGGTTCAAGGGATTCTCCTGCCTCAGCCTCCCAAGTAGCTGGGATTACAGGCGCCCACCACCATGCCAGGCTAATTTTTGTATTTTTAGTAGAGACGGAGTATGCCATGTTAGCCAGGCTGGTCTAGAACTGCTGACCCCAGGTGATCTGCCCACCTCGGCCTGCCAAAGTGCTAGGATTATAGGCATGAGCCACTGCACCCAGCCCCAGAAGATTATTTTTATCATCTCTCATGAAGCATGTAGAAAATTAACCTGTCTGTGCCTTTTTTTTGTTTTGTTTTGTTTTGTTTTTACTAAGTCCGTAACACAGGTGCTCACTTGCAAACCAGAGAGCCTTATTTTGTGTTACACATAAAAGCAGGGTGATTGAAAGAATATCATTCAGTTATGGAATCTAGGGAAAATGGGATCAAGCTTTTTAAATTGGTAGGGAAATATGTTTCCTAGATTTTTCCATGGGAGAGGTAGAGGAAGAAAACATTTTTTCCTCTGCCCTTCTTGGTTCTCTGCCTGGAGCCCTACAAATTGCACTGACAAATGACAAACTAATAATCGAAAACAGAATTGTATTGACAAGTTCACCTCTCATACGTGTCAAAGAGTTATTTAGAATTTGAGGTCTATACACCTAACTTACTTAAAAGGGAAGAGAGAAATAGCACTTACAGAAAAGCAAATGACATTTTGGAAAGCTAAAGAAGCCACAGGTGACTAGATGGGAGATATCATCATGGTCTTGTGACAATGTCCTGTTTGGGTGTAGCGCTGACTTCTCCTCTCTAGGAAGAAAAGATTAGAGATGCTCCCACTAAGGGGATTTCTGACAATTTCATTCTTTTGAGTTCTTTTTGGGATGCTCTGCATTTAGATAGATGAGATATTTATTTCAGAAACTCAAATGCCTTTGGCTCAAAAACAATTCTTATACCAATGTAGCATATTTTGGGGTGGCAAACCCTGATAACTTTCAGAGACGAATATGAAAATAAGTGTTTTATATAAAAGAATAAAAATCTTAAAAAGAAAATCAATTTAATTAATTAAATGAATTAATGAATATAAGACACAAAAATAAAATGTATGCTTGTGAGCTGGGTGCGGTGGCTCAGGCCTCCAATCCTAGCACTTTAGGAGGCCAAGGTGGGAGCACGACTTGAGCCCAGGAGTTCAAGACCAGCCTGAGCAACATAGCCAGGAAACCTCGTCTCTATGAAAAACAAAAACAGACCAGGTGCAGTGGCTCACGCTTGTAACCCCAGCACTTTGGGAGGCCGAGGGGGGTGGATCACCTGAGGTCAGGAGTTTAAGAGCAGCCTGACCAACAGGGTGAAATCCCACCTCTACTAAAAATACAAAAATTAGCCAGGCTTGGTGGCAGGCACGTGTAATCCCAGCTACTCGGGAGGCTGAGGCAGGAGAATTGCTTGAACCAGAGAGGCACTGGTTGCAGTGAGTCAAGATCAGACCATTGCACTCCAGCCTGGGCGACAAGAGCAACACTCCATCTCAAAAAATAAAAATAAAAACAAAATTAGCCAGGTGTAGTGGCATGCACCTGTAGTCCCAGCTACTTGGGAAGCTGAGGTGGGAAGATCACTTGAGCCCAGGAAGTCGAGGCTGCAGTAAGATATGACTGTGCCACTGCCCTCCAGCCTGGGTGGTAACAGAGCAAGATCCAATCTCAAAAAAAAAAAAAAAAAAAAAAGTTTGCTTAAGCAGTTGTGTACCAAGTAAGAATTATGCTTATCACAGAAGTCACACAATTTTATCAAGTAACTGAGATCAGTATTCAGTATGCAGTTATAGAAAATCGAAGCTCTGGGGGTTCTGTCTCTTGGCTTTGGTGCCACCTCCCTCTGTCTCTGTACACGAGAGCTTCTTCTTTCTTCCCCCTTCTTTCTTGCCTATTAAACTCCCCCCTCCTTAAAACTAAAAAAAAAAAAAAAAAAGAAAGAAAAGAAAAGAAAATGGAAGCTCTATGTCACCAACTTAGAGTTTAGTGTTTGCCAAAAGAACATTTCCTTGTTGCAATGACAATAAAACCTCAAACCAAAGGAATCTAGCTGGATGGAGCATAGTTTTGGAAGTTCATCTGGAGAATTTTTGCTAAAATTTTTGCTGAAAACATAAATTTCCAGACCCCACTGCAAGATGTTTTCATTCAACACATTTGGGTTGATATCTGGACATCTGTACTTTACAATTTTGTAAGGATTTTGATGATCATCCACTATGGGGACCTGTAAGTTAAGCCACAATCTGCACCTGAAAAATTTTCAGAATTCACCTACTCAAAGACAGAATCTGAAAATGAAGTTTTGTTTGCTTATTTGGAATACACAGTGCTACTCATTTTATTGAATGATAGAATGTTGGTGCTCAAAGATTATCTGGTCAAAAAGAAAATAAACAGATGAAACAGCCAAGGCCCAGAAAGTGCCCATTATCCACAGAAAGCCCCAATTCTCCTACACTTTCCTCACCATACTGCCTGTATTCCATCTGGACATTACTTGAAGAATGTGTTTTAATATTTTCCACATGTAATGTGTTTTCCTTACTATGTTGATGTGTATTTCTGTTTATCCAATTTCTACCTATTTTCAAAATGTAATCGAAACAGCATTTACAGATACATATACAACAAATACATTTCCATATACAGCAAATATGCATGAAAGAAAGAAAGAGAAAGAAAGAAAGGAAAGAAAGGAAAGAAAGGAAGGAGGAAGGAAGAAGGAAGGAAGGAAGGAAGGAAGGAGAAGGAAGGAAGGAAGGAAGGAAGGAAGAAAGGAAGAAAGAAAGAAAGCCAAGGAAGGAAGGAAGGAAGGAAGGAAGGAAGAAAGGGGGAAAAGAAAGGAAGAGGAAGAAAGGAAGAAAGAAAGGAAGAAGGAAGGAAGAAGGAAGGAAGGAAGAAAGGAAGCAAGGAAGAAAGAAGAAAGGAAGAAAGAAAGAAAGAAAGGAAGAAGAAGGAAAGGAAGGAAGGAAGGAAGGAAGAAAGGAAGAAGAAAGGAAAGGAAGGAAGGAAGAAGGAAGGAAGGAAGGAAGGAAGGAAGAAAGGAAAGAAAGGAAGAAAGAAAGAAAGAAAGAAAGGAAGGAAGAAGGAAGAAAGGAGAAAGGAAGAAGGAAGAAAGGAAAAGAAAGGAATAGGAGGAAAGGAAGGAAGGAAGGAAAGGAAGGAAGGAAGGAAGGAAGGAAGGAAGGAAGGAAAGGCCAAAGAAAAGGGAAGGTAAATATGGCAATGAGAATTCATCAACTTTGCAGCGATGAAGTTGAAAATGGTGTTAAGCCCTCGACAGAGCAAAAAGAGACAACCAGACCATAAGCTTCAGTGAAAGCATGGGGCATGATTTCTTTCTCATTATTTTCCTTCTTTTTTTTTGAGACGGAGTCTCGCTCTGTCGCCCAGGCTGGAGTGCACTGGCATGACCTCCACTCACTGCAAGCTCCGCTTCCCGAGTTCACACCATTCTCCTGCCTCAGCCTCCCGTGTAGCTGGGACTACAGGCGCCCGCCACTGCGCCCAGCTAATTTGTTTTTTAATGTATTTTTAGTAGAGACAGGGTTTCACCATGTTAGCCAGGATGGTCTCGATCTCCTGACCTCGTGATCCACCCGTCTCGGCCTCCCAAAGTGCTGGGATTACAGGCGTGAGCCACCGCACCCGGCTATTTTCCTTCTTGTAGTAAGCCATGTACTACTCAGTCAATAATTAATAGCTATGACCTGTAATCCTGGAGCCAAACCACAATAAACTTTTATTCCATATTACTCAGGACCTGCAACTTTCAGGAGGAAATGTAGACGGTAACTAGAATTATGGAGAAAACAAAATGACCTATGACTGTGAGTATGTACTATCACATTGGTAAGGCATTCCATCACAGTTGAACAAAGATGATTACAGTTGTCCTAAAAGGAATTATGCTTACTCTTGTTCTATTTTTTGTATCTAATAGCCAAGCCTGAATATACTGATTTTCAGTGTCTCTGAACCACTATTAATCAGGTTTCTTTTCAACTTTCTCCTAAGACACTACTTAGAATTCTTCAGTACCTTCGGTTGCTCAGGCTTCATCTTTCCCATTTTTTTTAGGTATTTTCCCCAAAACAATAGTGGGAAATAAAAAGAAAAGAAAAACCAAAAGACAGGACAGTCATAACAACAGCAGCAACGACAACCACAACAAACTGGGGAAGCTGTACTTTTTAGGAGAGGAGGAGTTTGTTGTGGTTGTCGTTGCTGCTGTTGTTATGACTGTCCTGTCTTTTGTGTAACTTGAATAGTTCTTGCTTTTAAAAATGTTTATCCAGGGCTCTACATACTTCCCATGGCTCCCTGCTGATAAAGCTTCAGCGTAATTAAAGTATTTATATGAACACTGCGGAATTCAACTTGCATTATGTAGACACACAAAGGAAAATTCTTGGCATTTCCAAGTCACAATTGTGTAATCAGATGACATAGTGTCAGCTGGTTTAAGAATACCTTTACATTCAAGAAAAAAAAAAAAACATGTAAAATTGCTATGTTTTCTCTTTCAATTATATGGCATTTGCTGGTGAAATTTACTTTACTGGATTATACTTCAACTTGTAATGTTTTAAACTACGTAGTCTAAAATAGTCATGCTGGACTATATTTGTTTGTTTAATTAACCCTGGAAAATGAATGCCAATGGACAGGGGGAAGCAAACTCATCATTCAACATTCAATTAGGCCTAAAGGCAAGCTTTTTTTTTTTTTTTTTTTTGCTTTGCCTTTAAATGTCTTGCCCCTTGACACATCCTTATTATGGAAATAAATGCAACATTGAATAAGCTAACGCCATGCTTTTGGAATTACGACATGAAGGGGAAGAATTATCGCACACTGGGAATTTTGGTAGGAACTGATTTACAAAAGAAGTTGCCACATTTGTTTTTATTGTGGTTAAAGCTCTAGTTTGGGAAAAGATAAAAGGGCAAGGAATTGGGGAGTTTCTGGATGAATGTGGATCTAATGAAGAACGACCATTGGTTCCACAGGCCCGGGTAAGATTCCCACAGTTCTGAACAAACAGTTCTCAGCCAATAATTTCTAAGCCTTTGTTTCCCCACTTTGGAACTCTGACTACAGGCATGTTACCAAGCCAACTGGGTTCACTACAAAGACCCAGAGAACGCTTTTTATCACAAAGATCAAGACAACAATTGTGTGCCTACAAGAAAAGAACAACTAAAACCATCCAACAAGCATTAAAAGAACAATTCTAGAGATAGTTGCCTTTGAACTCAAATAATGGGCAACATTCAGTCCCGAGATCTGAATTCCAAGTTGAAAGAATTCATTACCAATTGCCTTTTCTTATAATTGTAAGAGCTGCTGGCAGCAAGTATTTTCAGCAGCATTATATTTGTCCAATGTAATATTTTACGGTGATGTCAAATCTCATACAATAACCATATTGTAAATTGACTTTATAGACTTCATTTTGTTTATTATAGAGTTCATCTATGAAATAGAAGAAATCTAAATTTTGCCTAGGCTTCACTCCAAACTACAAAAACTAAAGTACTGTTTTACAAAAGCTTATTCTGAAATATCACTTCCTGAATGTAGAAGTATGCTATTTGCACAGATACATTCCATAGACATACACAATGTCCAGCTGAGAAAATAAAGGATAGTCCATCTGGATGCTTCTTTCTTTTTTCCTAACTGTGACCTGTGAATAATTTCAGTTCAATGTGGAAAAAAATAAATTAAACTTCCATTGTTGTGTAAACATGGCATTTTCTAATGATGTGGGAACAATTTAAACTGAATCTAAGCAGACACAATAATTAAGAATACATATTCTATTTGACAAATTTGACCACTATTATTTGCAGGGGTTCTACATATTAAAAACCTTACAAATAGCTTCTGGGATTCAGTCTTTCCTTCTCATAAAATCCACAGCAAGCATTTTTTTGTGTTTTTGTTTTTGTTTTGAGACAGGGTCTCGCTCTGTCACCCAGGCTGAAATGCATTGTCCCAGTTGTAACTCACAGCAATCTAGAACTTTCGGGCTTAAGGGATCCTGCTGCCTCAGCCTCCCCAGTAGCTGGGACTACAGGCACATGCCACTGAGCACAGCTAATTTTTTTTTGGTAGAGACAGGGTCTCGTTTTGTTGCCCAGTCTGGTCTCAAACTCCAGGACTCAAGTGATCCTCCCACCTCGGCCTTCAAAATATTGGGTGTGAGCCACCACACCCAGCCAAGTATTTATTTTTATGTTTTGAGTGTTCATTCTATTTTTTTGTCCTGCATAAGAAAGGCAAAAGAATCACCTTTTAAACCAACTATCCTGGTGGTTCATTTTGTGGAAGGATTAAATAAGTCTTGCATTTGATAAAAATTCAAAATTACTACCCCAGACCACAGCACCTTGTTTTATCTAATGAGAGTAACTTACTGCTTTTAGATAGCTTCTCAGAAACACTTTTCTTGCCAAAAAAAAAAAAAAAAAAAGAAGAAAGTTCTTTAATAGAATGAGCGCACAAGATTTTTGTTTTTAACTTAGATTTTAATGATCAATTTTTTCCTATATTCATGCATGCATTCCAATGCTATGCCAGCAACTTTTATGCCAGAATAATATGGAGAACCGTTTTGGCATATATATATAAATTTCATACATAGTAAATTTGGCAAGTAACTTCACCTTATTTGTAAATAATTAGCTATGGTATATTGCCTACCAGATTTCAGATTATCGTGAAAAGAATATTTAGATGTTTTTAGGTCTACATTTGAAAACTAATTATTGGTGGATAACACAAATCCCTTGATTACCAGCCAACAAAACAATTCTTAACTAAAGGCAGATTGGTATATTATGTCCATAAAGAAAAAAAATCTAAAATCAAATCTGATTTTCCCATAGAGGTAATGTAATGTTATATTCCCTTTAAGACCTTGATGACAGGAGATGCCACCAGGATAGTAAAGGAGGAGATACCAGCCTTCATCCTCCCACAAAAAAACAAATGCAGACAGCCATTCACAAGCCTAAATAGCACTGAGAGGGCTCAAGGACCTACTAAAGAATCTGCAGCAACACAGTAGAGTGAAAAAAAAAAGAGAATATTCACATAGAAATGATTGCCGGTAGGCCAGGCGCGGTTGCTCACGCCTGTTATCCCAGCACTTTGGGAGGCCAAGGCGGGCGCATCACAAGGTCAGGAGATCAAGACCATCTTGGTTAACACGGCGAAACCCTGTCTCTACCAAAAATACAAAAAATTAGCCAGACATGGTGGCAGGCGCCATGTAGTCCCAGCTACCTGGGAGTCTGAGGCGGGAAAATGGCGTGAACCCAGGAGGCGGAGCTTGCAGTGAGCGGAGATCATGCCATTGTACTCCAGCCTGGGTGATAGTGCGAGACTCCGTCTCAAAAAAAAAAAAAAGAAAAGAAATGGTTGCCGGTGATATTAACATACTTGAGACACCAGGAATCAGCTAGGAACAAAGAGGTAGAGGCTATCAATTCCAGTCATGGAAAAGGAACTGCTCTGGTCCCCAGCAACCTGCTCCAGAGAGGACACCAGCATCTTTTGCCACTGAGGTATCAACCAACCATTCCTGCTGAGGAACCTCAGGGAGGGAGAATCAGATGCATATTCTTCTCCCTCCCAAGAAGCAGCCACTGTTGAGCCACTTCAGGAACAGAGCTGTCACCTATCTCAACCCCACAAATTCCCTGACCCTGAAGCCACAGCCATCCTTCAAGTGTCCACGCTCTACACCCAGGCTCTGTGCCTGTACTGTGCCCACCCATGTCTCAAGCACCAAAGCCATTGCCATAGCAAACTGGTTCACACTGAAGACCCCAGAGCCACACTCTTTTTTTTATTACTAAAGTTCTAAGATGCATGTGCACAATGTGCAGGTTTCTTACATATGTATATATGTGCCATGTTGGTGTGCTGCACCCATTAACTTGTCATTTACATTAGGTATAGCTCTTAATGCTATCCCTCCCCGCCACAACCACACAACAGGTCCAGATGTGTGATGTTCACTACCCTGTGTCTAAGTGTTCTCATTGTTCAATTCCCACCTATGAGAACATGCGGTGTTTGGTTTTCTGTCCTTGTGATAGTTTGCTCAGAATGATGGTTTCCAGCTTCATCCATGTCCCTACAAAGGACACGAACTCATTCTTTTTTATGGCTGCATAGTATTCCATGGTGTATATGTGTAACATTTTCTTAATCCAGTCTATCATTGATGGACATTTGAGTTGGTTCCAGGTCTTTGCTATTGTGAATAGTGCCTCAATAAACATATGTGTGCATGTGTCTTTATAGCAGTATGATTTATAATCCTTTGGGTATATACCCAGTAATGGGATGGCTGGGTCAAATGGTATTTCTAGTTCTAGATCCTTGAGGAATCACCACACTGTCTTCCACAATGGTTGAACTAGTTTACAGTCCCAACAACAGTGTAAAAGTGTTCCTATGTCTACACATCCTCTCCAGNATGGTTTCCAGCTTCATCCATGTCCCTACAAAGGACACGAACTCATTCTTTTTTATGGCTGCATAGTATTCCATGGTGTATATGTGTAACATTTTCTTAATCCAGTCTATCATTGATGGACATTTGAGTTGGTTCCAGGTCTTTGCTATTGTGAATAGTGCCTCAATAAACATATGTGTGCATGTGTCTTTATAGCAGTATGATTTATAATCCTTTGGGCATATACCCAGTAATGGGATGGCTGGGTCAAATGGTATTTCTAGTTCTAGATCCTTGAGGAATCACCACACTGTCTTCCACAATGGTTGAACTAGTTTACAGTCCCAACAACAGTGTAAAAGTGTTCCTATGTCTACACATCCTCTCCAGCACCTGTTGTTTCCTGACTCTTTAATGATCACCATTCTAATTGGTGTGAGATGGTATCTCATTGTGGTTTTGATTTGCATTTCTCTGATGGCCAGTGATGATGAGCATCTTTTCATGTGTCTGTTGGCTGCATAAATGTCTTCTTTTCAGAAGAAGACATCTGTTCATGTCCTTTGCCCAGTTTTTGATGGGGTTGTTTGATTTTTTCTTGTAAAATTGTTTAAGTTCTTTGTAGATGCCCCAGAGCCACACTCCTAACTGCACATGCCTCAACTCCAGCAGCAGCTCAGACACCATAAAGAGCTAGGCTCCATTCCAAATCCAGAGCCACTTTAACTCTGCTCACACCTGTGACCCTGTTCTCTGCTTCACCAGCAAATAGGCCCTGCATACTGTAGCAAGCAATGTACCAGTGGGGGTGCCTATGCCCTGGTCACCAATGCTATTACCACCCTAGGCTCTAGAGCCACAGTACCTCCATGTGTGCCCAAGCTTCAGGCCTCAGCTCTGTGGCTGCTTCACAGGCACCACTCATCAAATATTGGTGCCATCATGACTGCAAGTAGGCCCACAATGCCAAGAAGGATCCCCTCAGCCACAACTTCTCTAGTGGAAGGAACAGAGCTTGAAAAGACCTTTGCAGTCATTGCTGCCAAAGACCCAACAACTCTTGTCACCACTGTGGACATCCACAGCATTAGCCTCTGGGGATCACTGCAATCTTTGTTAACACCAACCTCAGCTGACACAGCTGCAGGGACACTACACAGCTGTACCCTCACTGGTGCCAGAACCACTGCACTCTACCCAGAAAGCCCCTTTGTAGCTGTCCACCTATAGGGGAAAGCTTTTCCACAGCAAAACTAGCCCATAAAATCTGGAAGAGATGAGTAATCCACAAATACACACACATCAACATAAGGCACAAGAAACATGAAAAACCGAGGATTCATAAAACCACTTAAAAGAACATAATATTTGCCCAATAGCTGACCCCTCAAAATGCAGGTATGGAAACTACCTGACAAAGATTCAAAATAATTGTTTTAAGGAACCTAGTGAACTTTAAGAAACTTTAGAGAAACAATCAATGAAATTTTAGAAACTTTAGAGATCCAATCAATGAAATTAGGGAAACAATGAATGACCAAAATGAAAAATTTAACAGAGAGATTACAATTATAAAGAAAATGATAGAAATTCTAGAGCTGAAAAATATGCTAAATGAAATGGAAAATGCCATAGAAAGCACCAGCAGTAGAATTGATAAAGAATCTGTGAACTCAAAGACAGGTTATCTGAAAATATAACATGAATGAAAGAAATTGAAGACACAAGTAAGTGGAAAGATATCCCATATTCATGGATTGGAAGAATTAATAATGTTAAAATGTCCATACCACTCAAAGCAATCTACACATTCAATGCAATGTCTGAAAATTCCAATGACATTTTTCACACACACAAAAAATAAAACCCTCTAAATTCATATGGAACCACGAAAGATGCTAAATAGGTAAAGCAATCTTGAACAAAGAGAACAAACTAAAGGCATCTAATTTTAAAATCTACTATAAAATCATAATAATCAAAACAGCATGGTTCTGGCATAAAAGCATATATACAGATCAATGAAACAAGCACAGAGCCCAAAAACAAATTCACATGTTTATGATCAATTGCTTTTCAACAAAGATGTCATGCACACACAATGGAGAAAAGACAGCTCCTTCAACAAATGGTGCTGGGAAAAGTGGATATCCACTGCAAAAATAAAAATAAAATTAGACAATTATCTCACATCATATACAAAAATCAACTCAAAACAGATTAAAGGCAACCTATGGGATAGGAGAAAATATTTGCAAGTCATACAAATGATAAGGGGTTACTGTCCAATATATGAGGACTCAATAGCAAGAAAACAAGCCAATTAAAAAATGGGCAAAGCTGGGTGCAGTGGTTCATGCCTATAATCCCAGCACTTTGGGAGGCTGAGGCAGGTGGATCACCTGAGGTCAGCACTTCAAGACCAGCCTGGTCAACATAGTGAAACTCCGTCTCTACTAAAAATACAAAAATTAGTCAGGCATGGTAGTGCCCGCCTGTAATCTCAGCTACTCAGGAGGCTGGGGCAGGAGAATCACTTGAACCTGGGAGGCAGAGGTTGCAGTGAGCCAAGATTGTGCCATTGCACTCTAGTCTGGGTGACAGAGCAAGACTCCGTCTTAGGGAAAAAAAAAAGGGGGGGGTGGGGGGCAAGGCACAGTGCCTCAGGCCTGTAATCCCAGCACTTTGGGAGGCCAAGGCAGGCAGATCACCTGAGGTCAGGAGCTCGAGACCAGCCTTGCCATGATGGCAAAACCCCCTTTCTACTAAAAATACAAAAATTAGCCAAGCATGGTGGCATATGCCTATACTCCCAGCTACTTGGGAGGCTGAGGAGGGAGGATTGCTTGAACCTGGGAGGTGGAGGTTGCAGTGAGCCGAGATTATGTCACTGCACTCCAGCCTGGGCAACAGAGTAAGACTGTCTCAAAAAAAAAAAAAAATGGGCAAAGGGTCAGGTGCCATGGCACGCATCTGTAGTCCTAGCTACTTGGGAGGCTGAGACAGGAAAATCACTTGAGTACAGGAGTTCTGGACTTTAGTGCAATATGTCAGTGGGGTGTCCACATGAAGTTCTGCATCAATATGTTGACCGTGTGGGAGGAAGGGACCACCAGGTTGCCTAAGGAGGGATGAATAGGCTCAAGTTGGAAACAAAACAGATTAAAACTTCCATACTAATCAGTAGTGGCATCTTACCTGTGAACAGCCACTGCACTTCAAACTGTGCAACACAGGGAGACCTCTATTCTTTAAAAAATATATATTTTTTAAATGGGCAAAGAACCTGAATAGACACTTCTCAGAAGAGGACAAAGAAATGACCAACAGGGATATGAAAAAAATGCTCGACATCACTAATTATTCAGCAAATGCAAACTAAAACAACAATAAATTTGACTTCATACGTGTTAAAATGACTATTACCAAAAAGGAAAAAAGATAGCTAGTGTTGGTGAGGATGTGGAGAAAAGGGAACCCTTACACACTTGTTGAAAATGTAAATTAGCACAGCTATTATGAAAAAGAATATGAAGGTTGCTCAAAATATTAAAAACAAAACTACCACATGATCCAGCAATCCCAATTTGGATATATGCTGGGTATATATCCAAAAAGTATGAAATCGGTGTTTTGAAGAAGTATCTACACTCTCATGTTTATCTCAGCACTAGTTACAATAGCCAATATAGGGAATCAACCGAAGTGCCCAACAATGGATGAATGAGTAAAGCAAATGTGTTACACATACATAATGGAATACTATTGAGCCTTAAAAGAAAAAGAAGATAGGCCGGGCGCGGTGGCTCACGCCTGTCATCCCAGCACTTTGGGAGGCCGAGGCGGGCGGATCACGAGGTCAGGAGATCGAGACCCTCCTGGCTAACAAGGTGAAACCCCGTCTCTACTAAATATACAAAAAATTAGCTGGGCGCGGTGGCGGGCGCCTGTAGTCCCAGCTGCTCGGGAGGCTGAGGCGGGAGAATGGCGTGAACCTGGGAGGCGGAGCTTGCAGTGAGCCGAGATGGCGCCACTGCACTCCAGCCTGGACGACAGAGCAAGACTCCGTCTCAAAAAAAAAAAAAAAAGAAGAAGATAATCCTGTCTTTTGCAACAACACATGGATGAACCTGGAGAGAACATTATGTTAAGGGAAATAAGCCAGACTCAGAAAGACAAATACCATATGATCTCACTTACATATTGAATCTAAGAAAAAATGGAACTTGTAGAAACAGAGAGTAAAATGGATCGCCAGAGGCTAGGGGGTGGGGGCAATGGGGAGCTGTCGGTCAAAGAACACAAAATTTCAGTTAGACCAAAGGAGTAAGTTCAAGATATCTACTGTACCTCATGGTGAATATAGTTAGTAGCAATATATTATATACTTGAAAATTGCTAAGACAGCAGATTTTAAGTGTTCTCACCACACACACACACAAAATAATAAAATGAAAAGTGTGTGAGGTAATGCATATGTTAAATAGCTTCATTTAGCCATTCCACAATGTATATCGAATCATTTTGTACATCACAAATATACACAATTTTTACTTGTCAATTTAAAACATAAATGTTTAAAAAAAAAAAAAGACGTCGATGACAAACTGTTTAGAAAACAAAGAACCAAAAGTTTTATGTTTAAATAATGATAAACAATTTGTTTATATTCTGTACCATATAATCAGGTTCATAGACTAGCCAATCCTAATATTTTATTTAAAAGAGATATTAGAACAGGAATTATATCTGAATCTATCAGTCAAAATTCCAGCAAGACTTAGGCCAGGAAGCTAGAGAAGAGGGAGAAGAGGGAGGAAGAGTATTATAGTGCCCCACACAAGAGGGAAGCCAACTGAGAAATGTAATTTGTGACCTTCCTGCTTTCAGTTCCATAATTACACGGGTGTCTTAGTCCATTTTGTGTTGCTATAACAGAATATCTGAGACTGGGTAATTTATAAAGAAAATAGGTTAATAGCCTTCTGAAGGCTGAGACCAGAAAGCACAGCACTGGCATCTGCATAGCTTCTGGTGAGCGCCTCATGCTGCATCACAACATGGCAGAGAAGCAGAAGACGAGAAGGTGTGTGCAAAGAGAGGGCAAAGCACAAAACGCAAACTCACTTCATAACAACCCACTCTGGTGGGAACCAACACATTCCCGTAAGAATTTACCCAATAATGCCAGAAATGCATTAATCCCTTCATGTGGGCAGATCCGCCATGACCCAAACACCTCTTAAAGGCCCCACCACCCCTAAATAGCATTACACTGACAATTACATTTCAACATGAGTTTTGGCAGAGATGAATCACATCCAAATCCTAGCAATGGGATGCTCTAGGCAAAGAGCTTTGGGTGTGAATGGCTGCAAGTCAAAATCTATTGCTATTATTCATATTGGTTTTCAAATGTAAAGAAAATAAACTAAAAACAATACATAAAAAATGTATTTCAGAACACTCACTCTACTTTTAGATGTTAGTAAATTTATAAATGTTTCCTGGCATTTTGGGTACCAATAATACAAAAGAGAAATTATTGAATTAGTATGTATATTGTTAGATCCATACATGTATCTATTTGGTGTGCATGTATGTATGTGTATCTGTAAGTACATATCACACAAAAACATACACAGGCAAACCTAATGCTTCTCATTTGTCTCTGAAGAGTATGAAAGAAATATGACTACAATCAAAGTATATGGTATGTGCTAATCTTTTTGTAAATATTATCTAATTTATATAGGTTGAAATATGTATGAGCCTTTGGTTTGGCCATGCAATTCTGAGGAGCTGCCATTGAGAATATAATCTTTATGGATTAATGCATAATTTATATGTCTTTAAGTATAGTATTAGCACTTCAGATTGACATTTTTTCCCAAAACAATTGTATATATAAACTCTTCCTAAGCATATGTCAATTACTCATCTGCCTTTTGGAGTCTTTCAAAAATTAAAAGAAATTTAGTTTAATGCTTTGCTTTCTCTTATAGAGAAACATTTCTAATATCCAAAGTAGAAATTTCATAAGGGAAAAAGTCTTACTGTGGATTTCCAACTCTAGTGTAAAACTATTGTATGTCCCTAGGTAAATCATAAAGTTAACTTACAGTTCTATTCAACTACAAGTGGACAATCTTCCCTTTTCAGTTTTCACCGGTAAGCAGGGCAGGGTGTGGCACCATAAATGGGAGCTAAGTCCATTGCTCTCTTCTCACAAGAACCACCATGGGCAATTCTTCCTTGATAATTTATGCAACCCCTGCCCTCATGGTCACAGCTCCCTGAATGGTGATCCGGGCCTGAACCAAGGCAGACATCTTCACATGTCCAGCAGCCTTGGGATCAGACAAGCACACGCACTCAAGCTAGTAGATAAGAAAGTAGGAAGAAGCAGAGATGGAAGACCTAAGTATTGATCACTGAGTTTCATACTTTAAATATATTATTTTCACTTCTCACAAGACCCCATGCTGTTTTATGATTGAAACACTGACAAGCAGAAAGAGTTAGATAATCTTCCCAATATCATCTACCTAAGGAGTGGCTGAGCAGGGATTCACCGTCTGACTCCACAACTGCCCAGCTAATTATTTTGTCCATGCTGCCAAAGATTATTAACTATAAGTAGACTACTACCTGTAAGTGGGAAAAGTGTAGCACCTCTCTGGTCAATTGACAAAATGGAAAATTCCTGAAATTCCCCAAAATTGAGGATTTTGTTTTGTTTTGTTTTGTTTTGTTTTGTTTTGTTTTGAGATGGAGGTCTTGCTCCATTGCCCTAGCTGGTCTGGAACTCCTAGGCTCAAGCAATCCTCCCTCTTTGACCTCCCAAAAGGCTGGGATTACAGGTGTGAGCCACCATTATTGGGCAGAAATTGAGGATTGGGTCTTAGATATCTCTGCATCCCTTATGGAAACTCGCTAAATGTTAATACTATAAGTGTTCAAGAAATAATGGTTAAATGGGTCATCCATAAAAGGGAATATATTTTTTCAGCTTGCTTTACTTAGAAATGGCATTAAAACAGTACATATGTGTAAATATAAGATATACATTTAAAATTTTTGAATATGCTAGTGATTAAACAATGATGTAACACAGAAATCATTAGCTACCTGTTTTACAAATTCACAGTCCCGCGCCCCTACCATCTATTACTTTATTAAGAGACAAATAGGCCAGGTGCAGTGGCTCAAGCCTGTAATCCCAGCACTTTGGGAGGCCGATACGGGCGGATCACAAGGTCAGCAGATCAAGACCATCCTCGCTAACACGGTGAAACCCCGTCTCTACTAAAAAGTACATAAAACTAGCCAGGTGAGGTGGTGGGTGCCTGTAGTCCCAGCTACTCGGGAGGCTGAGGCAGGAGAATGGCGTGAACCCGGGAGGCAGAGCTTGGAGTGAGCTGAGATCCGGCCACTGCACTCCAGCCTGGGCGACAGAGCAAGACTCCGTCTCAAAAAAAAAAAAAAAAAAGAAACAAATCCATGGGCCAATTGCACCCCTTAAATGGCTTTGATTTTGCTGTAGCTCTGAAATACAATTTAGAAGCAAATTTTTAAGACTGTAGACAACATCTGGGGGAAGAAGACTTTATCATATGTCTGATCATTTAAAATCCAAACATCAGCATAAGGAATCTGTTCATGAGATGTCAAAGCCTATATATCTGCTTATGAGTGTCTCATATGTTTGCCAAAATAAAACAAAATCTAATAATAGAAAAACTTCATGTAACGCATTACTGTTTATAAAGCATTTTCCTAAGTTTCTTAAACTAAGGTACTTGTTCTTCATAGCAGAAATCAAAACATAAACATAGTTAAGTGTCAAGTGTGTGAAATATTTTTATATGAAAACAAATGGATCTTTGATGGATAAAAAAGGCAAAATATGTATTCTCCTTTTTTTTGGCTCCTATAGATTCATTTTTAAGACACAAAAGAGAAGACCTCAATAAAATTGTTCTCTAATGTGTTCTTTGGGTTTCTCCCAATTCTTCGCCTACCTATCATGAAAGATCATGGTGAAAATATCTGAGAAAAACTACTATATATTATCTCCTTTTGTCTTCTGGAGAGCTCCATGATGTAATTGTGTTCAGGCCAATTTACAGGTAAGTAAAGAAGAACTGACAAGTTAACTTCCATCACTGTGGAGAGAAAAAAATTTAAAGAACATTCTCGGCCGTGCGCGGTGGCTCAAGCCTGTAATCCCAGCACTTTGGGAGGCCGAGGCGGGCGGATCACGAGGTCAGGAGATCGAGACCCTCCTGGCTAACACAGTGAAACCCGGTCTCTACTAAAATACAAAAAAATAAAATACAAAAAACTAGCCGGGCGCGGTGGCTGGGCGCCTGTAGTCCCAGCTACTCGGAGGCTGAGGCGGGAGAATGGCGGGAACCCGGGAGGCGGAGCTTGCAGTGAGCCAAGATCGCGCCACTGCACTCCAGCCTGGGCGACACAGCGAGACTCCGTCTCAAAAAAAAAAAAAAAAAAAAGAACATTCTCACTTCCTGGAAGATCATTTTACCCCCTGCAAACTCAACTATTTATAACACATTACCAATATCCTATGTGCATATGAATACAACCAGGTGGAGTGACCAAGTACTCTGCGTTGGAATATTTGGTCATGCTGCAACTATAACATTGAACAGTTTTGAAAATTTGGGTTAGGTGGCCGGGCGCGGTGGCTCAAGCCTGTAATCCCAGCACTTTGGGAGGCCGAGACGGGCGGATCACGAGGTCAGGAGATCGAGACCATCCTGGCTAACACAGTGAAACCCCGTCTCTACTAAAAAATACAAAAAAATTAGCCGGGCAAGGTGGCGGGCGCCTGTAGTCCCAGCTACTCGGGAGGCTGAGGCAGGAGAATGGCGTGAACCCGGGAGGTGGAGCTTGCAGTGAGCTGAGATCTGGCCACAGCACTCCAGCCTGGGTGGCAGAGCAAGACTCCGTCTCAAAAAAAAAAAAAAAAAAATGCAGTATATACATATAATGGAATATTATTCAGCCTTAAAAAGGAATGAAATTCTGACACAGCCTGAAAACATTATTGTTATGCTAAGTAAATAAGCCAGTCACAAAAGAATCAACATTGTACGATTCCACTTATATATCTAGAATAGTCAAGTTCACAGAGACAAAAAGTGGAATCGTGATTACCAGAGGCTGGGAGGAAAGAATGGGGAGTGTTATGATTTGAGATTTTAAAAAAGCTCTGGAAATAACAGTGATAGTTGCACATGTAGGAGAGAAAAAAAATATCCTTTGTCTCTATCCTTTTAGGTCTCTGACTGGGACCCTGTAAATTAGATTAACGAAAGACAGATTAACAAGAAAAAATATATAAAAATGTATTTAATGTAAGTTTTATGTGACCAAGGAACCTTCATAAGGAAATGAAGACAAAGCAACAGTTAAGCCTGTGCATTTTTCTACCAGATTTGATGAAGAGTAAAAAGTCATGGAAAAATATAATAGGACAAAGGCTATGAGCTAAGGGTAGTAATCTGGGGAAAACAACAAGCCCTGTTCATTCAGATTCCTCTCCACATCCCTCCATCTACAGAGGTAGGGAGGCTCTTTTCCTCTGAGGATAGCAAGGGCACCTCTCACATGAGGGTCTTGGGATCTGCTTCAAGGGAGAAGTAGGAGGTCAGAGAGTCCTTCCAGCACCTGCTATTTCTCAAATTCCTTCAGTTTAAAATACTCAATATGCCAAAGTGCCATATTGTGGGGCAGTGTGTTCTGAACCACATCATACAACATTGTGAATGCTCTTAATGCATACGTACAATGGTAAAGTTTATGTTGTATGTGTTTTATCATGATTTTTTAAAATGAAAAAAAAATTATTGAGATGTATGAAGGCCCACAGAATGGGCATCCAGTGAATGTCAAAAGTCTATGACATTATTGTTCTTAAGTGGAATAAAAAACCAAAATGAACAATCAAACAGGTATACACAAAATTCTTTAAGAAATCAGATTGAATCTCAATTTTTAAAAGTAATCTCACAATACAGACTGTTAACTAAAAGTCTGAAACCTGAAAAAGCATTAATAAAAATTGTAGGGGAGGAGAAAAACATCTTTGTCTTTTACCCATTTTAGGTTCATTGGCTGGGGCCCCTGGAACAAAAGACAGAAAGAGAGAACCACAGAAATGTGTATGTTTTGCGTGACACTGGAGCCTTCAATAGGAAATGAAGACCCAAAGAAGCGGTTAAAAGTGGGTTGTTTTATGCTAGACTTGATGAGGAGTAGACAGGGCGAAATATGACAGCATAAAATGGGCATGTGCTAATTATAATAAACTAGGGGAAACGACAAGACCTGTCCATTCAGATTCCTCTCAGCATCCCTGTGTCTTTGGAGATACGGATGCTCCTTTCCTCCAGGTAGAAGGAGGGCACCTCTCACACGACCTGCTTCAGGGAAAGTCAGAAAGTCCTTCCAGCATAGAGCATTTCTCACATTCTTTCAGCTTAAAATATTCAATATGCCAAAGTGGCATATTTTGGGTTAGTGTGCCCTCAACCTAATCGATATTATGGAACAAAGTTATTCTAAACTCACAACAAGTGGAAGGATTGTCACTATCAAATTATATATGAGTACTGGGATGGATATCAAAGTTTAATAAACTAATTATGTTGATGAATTTTAAAGGAGATGACAAGAGAACAAAAACGTTAACAAAAAAGAGTGACCAAAAAAAAAAAAAAAAAAAAAAAAAAAA
>NW_016808057.1:1942221-1945942 GCF_001698545.2 Rhinopithecus bieti
AAAAAAAAAAAAAAAAAAATGCAGTATATACATATAATGGAATATTATTCAGCCTTAAAAGGAATGAAATTCTGACACAGCCTGAAAACATTATTGTTATGCTAAGTAAATAAGCCAGTCACAAAAGAATCAACATTGTACGATTCCACTTATATATCTAGAATAGTCAAGTTCACAGAGACAAAAGTGGAATCGTGATTACCAGAGGCTGGGAGGAAAGAATGGGGAGTGTTATGATTTGAGATTTTAAAAAAGCTCTGGAAATAACAGTGATAGTTGCACATGTAGGAGAGAAAAAAAATATCCTTTGTCTCTATCCTTTTAGGTCTCTGACTGGGACCCTGTAAATTAGATTAACGAAAGACAGATTAACAAGAAAAAATATATAAAATGTATTTAATGTAAGTTTTATGTGACCAAGGAACCTTCATAAGGAAATGAAGACAAAGCAACAGTTAAGCCTGTGCATTTTCTACCAGATTTGATGAAGAGTAAAAGTCATGGAAAATATAATAGGACAAAGGCTATGAGCTAAGGGTAGTAATCTGGGGAAAACAACAAGCCCTGTTCATTCAGATTCCTCTCCACATCCCTCCATCTACAGAGGTAGGGAGGCTCTTTTCCTCTGAGGATAGCAAGGGCACCTCTCACATGAGGGTCTTGGGATCTGCTTCAAGGGAGAAGTAGGAGGTCAGAGAGTCCTTCCAGCACCTGCTATTTCTCAAATTCCTTCAGTTTAAAATACTCAATATGCCAAAGTGCCATATTGTGGGGCAGTGTGTTCTGAACCACATCATACAACATTGTGAATGCTCTTAATGCATACGTACAATGGTAAAGTTTATGTTGTATGTGTTTTATCATGATTTTTTAAAATGAAAAAAAAATTATTGAGATGTATGAAGGCCCACAGAATGGGCATCCAGTGAATGTCAAAAGTCTATGACATTATTGTTCTTAAGTGGAATAAAAAACCAAAATGAACAATCAAACAGGTATACACAAAATTCTTTAAGAAATCAGATTGAATCTCAATTTTAAAAGTAATCTCACAATACAGACTGTTAACTAAAAGTCTGAAACCTGAAAAGCATTAATAAAATTGTAGGGGAGGAGAAAACATCTTTGTCTTTTACCCATTTTAGGTTCATTGGCTGGGGCCCCTGGAACAAAAGACAGAAAGAGAGAACCACAGAAATGTGTATGTTTTGCGTGACACTGGAGCCTTCAATAGGAAATGAAGACCCAAAGAAGCGGTTAAAAGTGGGTTGTTTTATGCTAGACTTGATGAGGAGTAGACAGGGCGAAATATGACAGCATAAAATGGGCATGTGCTAATTATAATAAACTAGGGGAAACGACAAGACCTGTCCATTCAGATTCCTCTCAGCATCCCTGTGTCTTTGGAGATACGGATGCTCCTTTCCTCCAGGTAGAAGGAGGGCACCTCTCACACGACCTGCTTCAGGGAAAGTCAGAAAGTCCTTCCAGCATAGAGCATTTCTCACATTCTTTCAGCTTAAAATATTCAATATGCCAAAGTGGCATATTTTGGGTTAGTGTGCCCTCAACCTAATCGATATTATGGAACAAAGTTATTCTAAACTCACAACAAGTGGAAGGATTGTCACTATCAAATTATATATGAGTACTGGGATGGATATCAAAGTTTAATAAACTAATTATGTTGATGAATTTTAAAGGAGATGACAAGAGAACAAAACGTTAACAAAAAAGAGTGACCAAAAAAAAAAAAAAAAAAAAAAAAAAAAACGCAGAGTATGGCCAGCTCTGCAGGGGAAGGAGAAGAGAGAAGCGAGAGCAGCAGCTGAGTGGTCTGAGATGACAACTGTTGGAAAAGCTAAAAATAGAGACTTTAATCTGGGATGAAAGTAACTATGTGCAAAACTTGAGGCGATTCATGAAGTCTCATTCTATGGGGTTCTTTGCTCTCATTATCAGTGAGGAATATTGAGATAGGAGAGTTCCCTTGACCCCCTCACGAGACTTGCAACAGGGGTGTCTCCTTTGCTCGGCCGCTGGGCTCAAACCCCTTATGGGAGGGGGAGCATACAGGTTGGCAGGTGCAGGAGCAAGGAACAAAACTGGTACTGGCCCATGGCAGCATCTAGGAGTTGCTAGTGACCTCTAGAGCCCCAGAGGGCATGTCTTACAATGATCTTTTAGCATTTGCCATCCACTGATGGCTAAGTGTTAAACCAGGTCAGTGGAGGGTCAGGGTGATAGGGTTTTACACCCCGCCCTCTTGGTACCTGGGTTCTTGTCCAGCATCCAGGAAGAACCAGGTCACAGAGACTTGAAGGATAATGAATGTGGAGATTTTATTGAGCAGTGGAAGTGGCTCTTAGCAGGATGGGGGGCTGGAAAGGGAATGGAGTGGGAAGATAATCTTACCCTGGAGTTCAGCTGGAGACAGCCAAACTCCTCTCTGACTATAGTTTCAATGTCCAGCTGCCTCTTCTCTTCTCTCCTTCTCTGCCACACCACTCTGCTCCTCTGCCAGTGGAGCGTGGGGTTTTTAAGGGCACAGGATGTGGGGGTGGCAGCCCAAAAGGTAATATTTGGGCAGAAAAACAGGGATGTGAAGTTCTCATTTAGGGACGTGGGTCCAGGCTTCGGGGTAGAACCCTTGCCAGAAGCCCCGCCCTTTTCTACCTAGTATTTCCCTGCCTCCTGTCCATATCAATATCAATCATAATGGGAAAGAAAAGTTGCCGGGCGCAGTGGCTCACGCCTGTAATCCCAGCTCTCAGGGAGGCAGAGGCGGGAGGATAGCTTGAGCCCAGGAGTTCGAGACCTGCCTGGGTAATATAGCGAGACCCCATTCTCCACAAAAAGAAGAAAAAAAAAGAAAAAAGACAAGTTGAGATAGAGTGTCAGGGAAAATTGTTTTGGCCAAAAATCTTTGATATGTTCAGTAGAGGATGTGGGACAGAAAAGTATGATCCCTTTCCTCATGAATCATAAGGGTCATGGCCAACACTCCTATAACAAAAGACAGTACATATATACCATGGAATACTACACAGCCAGAAGAAAGAAAAAAATCCTGTCTTTTTTTCATGGATACAGCTAAAGACCATGATCCTATGTGAATTAATGAATTAACACAGGAACAGAAAAACAAATACCGCATGTTCTCACAAGTAGGAGCTAAACATTGAGTACACACAGACACAAAGAAGGGAACAATAGACACTAAGGACTACTAGAAGGAGAAGGGAAGGGGGTATGGGCTGAAAAACTACCTATTGGGTACTATGCTCACTGCCTGGGTGACAAGACCATCTGTACCTCAAATCCCAGCATCACACAATATACCCATGTAACAAATCTGCACATATACCCTCTGAAACAAAAAAAAAGGTGGGGAGTGGGGGCAGGTTAACAAGAAAAAGGCATAACTGGCCGGGCGCGGTGGCTCACACTTGTAATCCCAGCACTTTGGGAGGCCAAGGCGGGCGGATCACGAGATCAGGAGATCGAGACCATCCTGGCTAACACAGTGAAACCCCGTCTCTACTAAAATACCAACAATTTAGCCAGGTGTGGTGGTGGGCCCTTTTAGTCCCAGCTACTCAGAAGTAAGGCAGGAGAATGGTGTGAACCCGGGAGGCGAGGCTTGCAGTGAGCTGAGATTGCGCCACTGCACTCTAGCCTGAGTGACAGAGCGAGACTCCATCTCAAAAAAAAAAAAAAA
>NW_016808057.1:1946197-1966054 GCF_001698545.2 Rhinopithecus bieti
GGCGCGGTGGCTCACACTTGTAATCCCAGCACTTTGGGAGGCCAAGGCGGGCGGATCACGAGATCAGGAGATCGAGACCATCCTGGCTAACACAGTGAAACCCCGTCTCTACTAAAATACCAACAATTTAGCCAGGTGTGGTGGTGGGCCCTTTTAGTCCCAGCTACTCAGAAGTAAGGCAGGAGAATGGTGTGAACCCGGGAGGCGAGGCTTGCAGTGAGCTGAGATTGCGCCACTGCACTCTAGCCTGAGTGACAGAGCGAGACTCCATCTCAAAAAAAAAAAAAAAAAAAAAAAAAAGGAAAAGGCATAACAAAGTTACTTAATCAAGTTTTACATGACAAAGATTCGGTCTTCATATCTCAAACTTTGAGATATGAGGACTCAAAGACAGAGGGAAAATTGTCTGTTTTTATGCTTAGATTCAATGAAGAATAGACAGCCGTGCAGAAACGTGACAGGACAAAGGGGATGATCTAGTGGTAATAGACTGTAGGGATGAAAACCAGCAGTCCATGCCTGTTCCAATTCACCTTGGTGCCTCTATGTAGCATTCCTTCCTCCTGGCTACAGGGAAGGACTCCTTTGGAATGAGGGTCTTTTTTATGGCTTTCTTTTGGGGAGAGGAGTTCTAGTTTCTCTAACCTGCCTTGAAGAAGAGAAATTCTAGACTCTATAACTTGTTTTGGAGGAGAAAGAGAGGGAGAGGACGAGAGAACAGGAGAAGGTGAGAGAGATTTTGCTTCTGAAGCAGCTTCTAAGGCCTTCTGATCTCTAGTTCAAAGTGCTCAACAATGCCAAAACACCATGTTTTGGGGTGTTGCTTTGTGAGCCCCAACAAGGAGATATGAGAACAGGTACTGGCAAGAGCTGCGGCAGGAAGCTGCCTACACAGGGGCAAAGGTTTGGACAAGTTTTGAAGAGGAGAAATAGACAATTTCTGGCACCTATGCAGAGCAAAATGCAGCCGGATTTGGCACGAACAGCCAGGTAGGAAATGTAGAAGGAAAGATAATTGAAAGACAACAGTGAGTCAATGAGGCTTTAATCTGACAGCCAGAAGGAAAAAGTGATGAAAATAGAAGATAGTCACAACCAAAGCAAAAGTATTAAGTTACTATTTAATTATTAACTTAGCAGTACGTTAAATGAAACGACCTAAATCTCTGTAAGGTTTTTTTTTTTTTTTGGTTTTGTTGTTGTTTTTTTGAGACAGGCTCTCATTCTATTGCCCAGGCTAGAGTGCAGTGGTGTGATCATAGTTGACTGCAACCTCGAACTGCTGAGCTCAAGCAATCCTCTGCCTCAGCCTGAGTGGCTGGGACCACAGGCATGTGCCACCAAGCCTGGCTAAGTTTGTTAAAAAATATGTTTTAAAGATGAGGATTTCTCCATGTTGCCCAGGCTGGTCTCAAACTCCTGGATTCAACCCATCCTCCTGCCTCAGCCTCTCAACGTGCTGTGATTACAGGTGTGAGCCACCACACCTGGCCATTTCTATAAGTTCTAAAGGTGTAAACAGCAAAGACAAGGAAATAAGTTGAAACTCCCAAAACTCTTCTTTCAAAGGAAATGTCTTATCCAACCACACACACCAACAGGTTTATGCTATTTGTTGAGTGTTTTTTGTTTTCCTTAAAGCTTTGGAGGATTTTATTGAAATCTTCACTCATGACTTTGAACCATATCTGAGGCCCCTTTTTGTATGTGCCCTGGTGTGGAAAAGCCTCCTGTACTGCAGGGTTCCGAATAAATAATGAGACATACACCATGTCTATGCTTTTGTGTTACTCACCATAATAAAAATAGCGTGCTTGGTGCACCAAATAAATAATGTGTTGATATGTTACATTACACCAAATAAATCGATAAAAACAAATGTCTTTCAGCACAATAATTTTGTCTCAAACTCTAACCACGTAACAGAAAATAGATTTCCTGTGTTCCTGAGCATGGATTGTAAACAGCACTATACCAGTAGTCTCTGTTTATTGTTTTGTGTAAGTTCAGAGGGAGAGCGGATTGTTTACTAGAACGAAATCCTTCAAAAAGAAAAAAAAAAGATTCTTATCTTTCATTTAGGTTAATAACATACTACACATATTTGTCAATCAAATTAGAATTACTGTCAGCCTATAATGCATTTTAGTTTAGCCAATATCAGTCAGTCCTGATTTATTTGCTTAATACAAATCTAATTGAGTTTCAGGCTGCTCTTCTCCTTTCAGCTGTTAACCGACCAAGTACATCTTTAATTTCCAAGACCGATGGTGTGGTAGCAGTTGAGGGGAAGAGCAATTTGCATAAGGCCCCAGAAGGGTGCCAAAACTCTTCACGCTTTAAACAACAGCCTTTATTATTCTGTAAGTGGATGTGTTGAATTTTCATGCTTTTGTTTCCAGTTCAGTCCTGACAGAAAAGAATAAAGTAGATTTTGCCAGCACCCCTGCTGTGCCCTGGGGGAGAAATTCAATGTGCCTCATTTGTCTTAATTGGAGAACCGCCCTCAGCACCAGCTTTTTCTATGAATATATTAGCATAACAGACAGAAAATTCAAGCCCACTTTTGTAGAAACAGTCTCCCTCACACACCCACCTCCCATTTTTAAGACTAATAGAAACTGCAAGAGGGGAGAAGTGTTTCATCTCCTGAATCTCTTATAGTTGCTGTTGTAAAATTCTCTGTACAGGAAAGATGCATCAAGCCTATTTTATCTCTGCACTGTTATTAGAGCCAGTCGTGGAAAATGTGATAAATATCATCCATGACAGAGAGCTGAAAGCTTCTCTTTATTCTTCATAATGTGCTAATCCTATATACTTGTTCGTTGACTGGTTATGCTGCTTTTTCAGAGGGGAGAGTAGGTTTTATATAGAGATGAATGTGTAGCAGCTATGAATGAATCTAGAAGAGAAAAAAAGAAAAATTCTCACCGAGATGCATTTATTAACACTAAAACAAACGCAATTATCTCAGTCGAAGCAAGATTTTAAACCCTGTGCCAATTCATTGGAGAAATACTAAATTCATCTTCACATTTTTCATATTACAAAAGGGCTCTAAGTCTGGACAAACAACCTGTGCTGTGTAAATCATTTCCCTAATCCAGGCTCTTTCAGTATCAGATTGAACTGATGGAATTTAAAGGTAGGTATTTCAAAAGAAATATTTTGTCTATGTGTTCCCAAGACTGGTATTAATTCTTTTATCACATCTGCTCAACCTGCTTGCCATTGCCAGCATGTGAAAGGGAAAAGGAAAGCATGGGGAAAGATGTAATTTCTTAATAAAACATGGTGTACACATTCTCTTGGAAAGATGGCTACCTTTCAAAAAACAATGAGTCCATATTTTGTCTTGATTTTTTCTCCAGCAGGCCTAATTTACCACGTCAGTCACACACTGCTCTCACTAGATACCTCCCAGGGATTTTAAATAAGGTTTTGTTGTTGTTGATAAGAGCTTGTTTTGTTTTGAATTATTTGTATGCCCATTTAAAGACTAAATACCTTTTGGGTCAGGTCCTTGTGGGTAAATGGAAAGAAAAATCATTTTGGAATAAGAATTTTAAGATACAGAAGCTTCTGCAGCCTAGAGAGAAGCAAACAGTTCTTCCTTCTGTGTAAATCCTCATTGTGTCACCCATTTCAAATGTCTGGTAATACTAATGGAAAGCCTGAAGGCAAGGCTGAGGGACTGTCAGGCTCCCATCCCCCTTCCTCTTCCCATCCCTCACTTTCCACTCACTCAGCCCCAATAAATGTTCCAAGAGGCTATGGTGACTTGGTCAGTATTAGAGACTAGGAAGTAAACATTTGCTTTCTAGCATAAGTGAATCTAAAAAATAATTATTTGACTTGATTTGTCCTGCAAGCAGATGTCAGCTTTTCACCTTGCTAATGGTTTCATTTACATTGTAAAACTGACAAGCAGTTTACCCAGGTTATCAGAAAATTTCTGCTCCTCTTTAAACAAGCATTCTAGCCATTCAGTTCTTCCCTGAATCCTCCTCCCCACACTCTCCCTGTAACACACCTTGATGTCTTCTCTGGGATCTGAACTCACATCTATTTCGCATGGCTAAGCCTGTTCTGCGCGTCAGTTAGAGAGACAGTCCCCTGTGAACACTTGAGGCTCTATTCCATACTATTTTATGTATTTTTTCTTTCCTTTTTTTCCTTGAGAGAGGATCTCACTCTGTCACCCAGGCTGGAGTGCATGTGGCAAACATGGCTCACTGCAACGTTCGCTTCCCAGGCTCAAAGGATCCTTGCACCTCAGCACCTCAAGTATCTGGGACTACAAGCGCATGCCATGACGCCCGGCTAATTTTTGTATTTTTTGGAGAGATGGGGTTTCCGCCATGTTGCCCAGGCTCTTCTCAAACTTGTGGGCTCAAGTGATGCTCCCACCTTGGCCTCCCAAAGTGCTGAGATTACAGGCATGGGCCACCGTGCCCCACCTATATCCCATACGATTTTATTTCTTTAAAAAACTAAATACATATCTTCCAAATTTCATATTCTTATCCACTTTCTCATCCTATCACCTTTCAAAAATTCCTATGAATGTTCAAAAATTATGAGAAATGGGATGAGACGTAGAATTGAAGACTGAAAGCTTTTCTTGGGAAGTTGTTGTTGTTGTTCCTAATCATATTTTGCTTTTAAAGATGGTTCTTTGACATAAGCTTTCCATTTGTGAAGAAAAAAGATTGTTCCTAACATTTGCTATTGTGAGAGTAATGTGTGTTCATTGCATTAAAATGAGAAAATTCCAAAACTCATTTTTAAAATGGGATAAGAGCCACTCATATTTCTTTGTTGGTTTTTGCTTTTTTGTTTTCTGTGAGACAGGATCTCGCTCTGTTGCAGAGGATGGAGTGCAGCAGTGCACTCCATTACAGCTCACTGCAGCCTCAAACTCCTGGGCTCAAGTGATCCTCCTGCCTCAGCCTCCTCAGTAGCTGTGACTATAGGTGTGCACCACCACACCTGGCTAATTTTTAATTTTTTTGTAGAGACAAGGTCTCTGTACATTCCCCTGGCTGCTCTCGAACTCCTGGGCTCAAGAAATCACCTTGCCTCCGCTTCCCCAAATGCTAAGATTACAAGCATGAGCCACTGCACCTGCTCATGTTTCTTGCTCCAGTTTCTGAGAAAGACCCCACATTTATCATTGACATAACAGGCAAATTGGTATTTCAAAATGTGCTAATGACAATGGCTACCTCCTTGGTCAAGTGTGGCTCCTTTTGAGCTCTATTTTTCAATTAGGCCCTGTTGTTGGGCATGCCCTCAGGAGCCCAGTTTTAGCAAGAATTCTATCAAGTCAGTTCAGCCAGAATCTTTCACCCTTGGTATCTGATAACCCTCTATAATCTGACCAAATTCCTCATCCCCCATCATCTTCCAGATGGTGTCTGGTCACCCTGGCCTGACTTCAGCAAGAATCCTGTTACAGCAGTTTAGCAAAAATTACCCTACCCTCATAATAATTTTCTATACAGAACCCCTTCCTCCCCCAACCTCTACTCTTTGGCTGTAAATTCCCACTCAGTTTTGTTGTATTTGGAGTTGAAGCCAATCTCATTTTCCCACTGTAAAACTCAATAGCAGTAAGTTCCTACATCTATTGCAATGGTACTGACTAAAGGCTCCCTTATTGTTTTAACAAGAGTCACAATACTTTTTTCTTTAGCACTTTAAAAAAAAAAACTTCGGACAAAATACATTTAACATAGTGTATTTGAGCATTAAGGATTTATCAATCAGACACCACTCAAACCTGAAAGAGGTTCAGAGAGCTCTGCTTTAGCAACATGAGTGGCAGCATTTTATAGGCTGAACCCAGAGGCAGAGTAGAGAAATTACTTGATTGGCTACAGGTAGGCATTTGCCTTATTTGGAATCCTAGTTAGAGGTTAGTTGGCAGTTTTTGATTGGTTAGGTTTAAGTTTCATGTACTGTTTACACTGAATTGGGTTTTGGTTTGCTTACCTAGGAACCCAAGGTACAGAAGGCATCTCAGCCTAACGGCCTTCCAATTAACAATACACCAGATACAGTGGCTCACACCTGTAGCCCCAGCACTTTTGGAGGCCAAAGCAGGAGTATCACTTGAGCCCAGGAGTTTGAGACCAGTCTGGGCAATATGGCGAAACCATGTCTTTCCAAAAAAAAATACAGAAATTAGACAGGCATTGTGGTGCACGCCTGTAGTCCCGGCTACTCTAGAGACAGAGGTGGAAGGATCACTTGAGCCTGGAAGGTCGAGGCTGCAGTGAACTATGATCACGCTACTACACTTCAGCCTGGGTGACAGAGTGAGACCCTGCCTCAAAAACAAACAAATTAAAAAAAAAAAACAACACTAATATGGTCCTTTTTTCTTGCTCACCCCCATTGTCAATTTGGACCAACTCTCCTAGGTTAAGAGATGCTCTTTCAAAAGACAAATCTAATGTTAACCTGGACAAAGTTAAGGAGAACTACTTTGTAATGATTAATCCATTATTTTTTTGTTCCACCACTCTCTGAAAATCTATTTTCCCCACAAAAACTGAGCATTTGTAGTAAAGGCTGTTGAAAATCAGGCATAGGTATTTGGGAAGGAACAGCAGGTTAGCCAGGAAGTACAGATGGATGGAACACTAACTTTCTTCGTAGCCACAAAATAGAAACTTGTCTTGAAGACCTAAAGTAAAAATAATCCTAATGGCTTCACATGGCATATTTTTGTGGGCATTATATGGGGTCAAGTGGGTAACTTGAGGAGACAGGTTTTGACATGCCATGTCTCCCAGAACAAACCCTGGGATTCTTTTATGAATCTATACTTTTGAAGAGTAAAATTTCAAAAGTCATATAAATATTAGTAGGGAAAAATCTAGAGTAATTGTCTTTGGAACACACTCTTTCAGCTATAAAACTTACTTAGTTTATACAAGTTTCTTACGTGGTCAACACACAAAAACCAAACGATACTAAGAGTAGACCCACTAGTAGGACCAGAGTTTAAGGTAAAATATTCCTAAATTTAAACAAACAGTTCAAATAACAATGACCTAAAATTCCACGTGATAATTATTTCTGTTAAAGTTACAAAGAAAAAGACATATAAGTGCTAATTTAACATCAACAAATTAACTATAAGATGCAGCACTTCCTGTAGTAACCGGCATAATGAAGTAGTGAGGGGGAAACACTTATATTCTCACTTTAGAGAATCTGAAACAAATTAGGCAAATGGGAAACTCTTGTTTATTTAGGGAACACCCTCACCATTATTTTTTTCTTGTTTTAAACTTCTTTGGAACTTATTGATTGAATATTTGCTTTTTGGTTGACGATGTCTTTGCATCTAATTCTAAAGACAAAGCTAATGGAAGCTGGGAGAGTCACTTTAAAGTAACCTCTGCTTTATCTGTTGGTGAGGTTCAGAACATGATGCCCCCAAATTTGGTAACTTGACATACTGCATATTCTAAACAGAATTTGAGAAATGGCAGGTGTTGAAAGGACTGACCTCCCTCTTCTCCCTGAAGCAGATCACCAAACCCTCCTGTGAGAGGAGCCCTCCCTGTACTCACAGAAAAGGAGCACGCCTATCTCTGAAGATGAAGGGATGCCACGAGGAAAGTAATGAACAGGCCTTGCTAAGTTTCTGCCAGGTTACTACCCTTAGCCCAAAAGCTTTTGCCCTGTCATGTTTTTCCATGACTTTCTACTCATCAAATCTAGTATAAAAATGAGAAGGCTTAACTGTTTCTTCAAGTCTTCATTTCCTTATAAAGACCCCTGTGTCACATAAAACTTACATTAAATACACTTATTTCTCATGTTAATCTGTCTTTTGTTAGTCAAATTTACAGGGCCGTACTTAGGAGGTAGGGGGAAAGGTTTTTTCCCTTCCCTGTCCTGTCAACATTTTCCAGTGATGTATCTGTTCTCTAAAATGAGAAGGTGGCCGCGCGGTGGCTCACACCTGTAATCCCAGCACTTTGGGAGGCTCAGGCAGGCAGATCACCTGAGGTCAGGAGTTTGAGACCAGCCTGGCCAACATAATGAAACTCCATCTCTACAAAAAAAAAAAAAAAAAAAAAAAAGTATAAAAATTAGCTGGGCATCGTGGCTGCAGTCCCAGCTGCTATAGTCCCAGCTACTCGGGAGACTAAGGCAGGAGACTCACTTGAACTTGGGAGGCAGAGGTTGCAGTGAGCTGAGATCGAGCCACTGCACTCGACACAGGTCAACAGAGCAAGAATCCATACCAATAAATAAAGAATAAAATGAGAAGGAACATCAGGAATGAATGGTTTTTAAGTAATTATCTCCTTTAGGTGTAAACCTATAAAAGGAAGACAATACACCTGTGTGAGGCATGCAATTGTGCACAGTGTTTTCCATCTGGAAAACAAACCTGTTCCCTGTGAGAAGGTGTTACAGGTTTTTTCCTTAGTTTAGCTAAAGACGAGGTTCTCGTCCATACCACGGCAATGAAAATTTAGGCTCGCAGATGGTTTAAAGGGTGGGTAAAGCAGGGTTTTATTGGGTGAAACGGGGGGCAAAAGGGGGAAACGGGGGTCCTCCATAAGTCCACAGTCCCCTGCTAGTGCACTTCCCGCTGGAGGTTCAAATCCCAGGTTCTACACAGGAAGAGGTGGGGCCAGGCTCCTCCCCACTGCGAAGGGCCCAAACTTTCAAGGCCCCACCTCAGTGGGCAGTCTGGTTGGAGTTTCTCCAGGGACCCCCTCCAACCTGGCTGTCACGTTCCCGCCTCTAAAGAAGTACATCTAACTCTCGTTAGATTAAGGATAAGGACTAAGACCGATCTTAACTGCTTTCTGCTGACGGGGGCGCTGTTGTGGGGAAAAGGCAGTCAGAGCTTCCCCCGAGGCCTATCTAAGTGTCCCCAGCAGAAGGGGCCATCTTCAGAGGCTCTGGCTGCCTGTTTGGAATTTGATGGCCTGAAGGGAAGAACAGAAAAACGGGGTTATTAGAAAACATGTATCAAAACAAAACAAGGGGAGGGGTAAGGACAGCTCAAAAATTCTGAGGCCTTTTACCAGTTTGCACAGTGAGAGTGAGGCCAAAAGACCAACTGGCAAAAAAACTTTACTCTCTTGCCAGCATGTTGAGATTCTGGGTTCCCTTCCCCTGAGCCCAGTCCTAAGCCAACCAGTTGAAGGTTTGAGAAATTAACTCTTTCCAGTTTGGAGGATGCATCTGAAGGGAGTGTCCCATAAAATGGAAACAAAATCACCTAACTGAAAAAAGGAGGAGAAAGGGAAAAGAAGACACTTCTCAAAGGAGTCCCAGTGGTTCAGGATGCATTTGAAAGGGGCAGACTGAAGACGAATGGCCACGCATCTAGAAAGAGGGGAGCAGGCATCCCTGGTTCCCTTCTCTTCCTAGCCAACACCTGAGATACATGAGGCAGAGAGGGAAGAGCGTCATTTTTCCCTCTTCCGTCCTTACATCCCCAAGTCCCGGCAACTTTGGCAGGCACCGCCATGAGTGCCAAAGCAGCTTGCACCCATGAAGCAGAGAGGGCCTGGAGAATAGGAATTATCTGCTCTCACCTATGCCTCTATCCCTCCTACTGTCAGTAGCATTGGAGTTCCCTAAACCTCATTTATGCTATGGATACTAACGTGGCTTGATCCATGAAACAGGAAGCTTGGAGTTGGCTTAATCAGCAGGAATCAGTCACACTCACCTGTGCTGTGCCTTTTAACCTCTGTTGCTATCTCCCTCTGGGTCCCTTAAACCCAGTTTTCTTTCTAGAGCTTTGACCCAAAGCTTGGAATTGGATCTGAAACAAAAATGTGTCTCTGGGGGTGTTGCATGAACTCCTTATCATAAGCCAAATGCTAAGGCGAAGCTGTGGAACTGATTCCTCCTCCAACAAGGGAGAGGAAAGGATGTCCTGTGACACACCCAGCTAACTGACAGCTATAGTTAAGCTTGCTAGGATTTGGGTGCATGGCCTTTGACTGGTTAGTTTCCTTGGTCTTACTCTCCCTAAAAGGAAACCTTCACATGATGGGCACCCTATTTATTCCAACACCTGGCAGGATTTGCAGAATAACTGCTTGGAACTAATATACTGATCCAGATCTCCACATTACCCATCCCTTTCATTCTTTCTGAGCTGCAGCCAGAGATTACTGGTAGGTTCACAGGAACAAGCAGGGTTAGTCTAAAATGCAGGCAAAAACTTAAAAACAACTAGTGAGTTTAGAATTTAGTGACAAATATATGTTTTGAAACATTTCTCTCTCTCCAGTCCTTTTTGTTAAGAAACAAATGATCACAGGACGAGTTAGTTAAATAGACTTTAGTCTTATACTTGGCCTGATTATTTGCATATAATGCAGCAAGAATAATTATTTCTACATAGGCCTTTTGGATTGGCTTTGATGGAAGTGTGTTCCACAAGGAATCACAGATAAGACCCTTTAAAGCCCAACCTAGCCATGGGTTTGCATCTTCAAATACCTGCGAGTTGGGTGATCTTCTCCCCTTAAGGTCCCAAGATAAACTTGGAGCTCCTGGACCCGCTGGGAAGTGACATTCTTTACTGACCACAGGTCAGGAACCCTGTACAGGGACTGCATAGACAAGGGTATGAGGCCAGTTTCCCCATGGGCCTTTTAAAGGGAAGCATACCCTTCTGTCAAAGCCTTAGTAAAGTAACTACTTTCTCCAATTGTGTCCTTTTGCAAAAGAAAAATGGATTCTTATTGCAGTAATGCAAACAACTATATTGCCTTAAGGATATTTATAGTTTCCAAATTCTAGAGGAATCAGGCAGAGAGAAACAAACATGCTCCAAATTTTGATCAAAGGAGTATATACCTTAATTATTAAAGGCTGTAAATAGTTCAAACTAAGTTTCCTTGACTCTGAAAAACAAAAGATGGATCAACAATATTCCAACTAAAAGTCAAAAAGGTTGCTTCAGCTTTCTGAGTTCAGTCTATATTTAATGAACTGTTGTTTTGCTTGCTTGTTATTCATGAGCATTTCAGCTCTTTACGAGTCCTGCAGATTTTCCTTTATTCCAGTGTTACAATCTCTAAAGTTATCAGAGCCTGTATTTGAGAGCACCTGCTGAAGTTCTATACCTTAATATAAACCATCTTTTGAAAAGGATTAAAACAAGACGACAACTGTCAGTGAATAGCAAATGTCCAAGGTAGTTACAGTTAGAAACACAATTGACAAAGAACTTTGGTTATCTCTGTGGTTTACAATAACTTAACATAACAACCTTATGACATTAGAGTATACTCAGCATATACTCAGCATATACTGAGGTATCTGAGGCATATACTCATACATTAGAATTCTAGAAATCCCATACAATCCTGGAATATATATTAGCACTGGTTACCAAAAATATAACCTAAAGAAGACTGAACATCATTTTGGCAATCCCATATACCTGTCAAATAATCCTGTTTACCTCTCTTTTCCGGATATTTCAGGGGCTGTCTGAAGTATTCAAAAGGCCAGGTGCCAGGGAAGACAATTTTGAAACTGAAGTTTGATTTCGGGAAGGCTGTTACATGTTCAAGGTTTAAAACACTCAATATTATGAAATAAGAGTTCTGGATTACCATAAGTTATTTATTTTGCCAAAATGATGACTTAGAAACTTAAAGAAGCAAAAATGTTTTACAACCCCTGTGAATATAATGTGTTCACACAGAGAACCTCTTCTACAAGATTTCCAAAATTCTTCCGCCACTTCACTGAACCTTCAGCTTTCTCCTAATTTAAATCAACACAATCCTTTAACCTTAGGCAAAAGTTTGCATTTCTCTGCCTTCTTACAACCTTTTACTAAAAAAACACATTTTACTTTTCTTACAGATCTTGCACGTAAATCTTCTTTCAGTAGTCTCAATTATATGTTACAATGGTAACGCCTAGCAATTTTTAACTTTAAGGTAAAACTTTGTAGGTTGCTTTAATTGTGTGCTAACTGTAACCAAGGTTTGCCTTCTTCATTAACGGTGTGGTTAGTTCTGTATATCCCCAGGCCCTACCAGTTGGGAAGCCGGCAAGTCAGATAGTTCTCAAAACCCAAAAAGCAGTTTGTAACCTCAAAACACTTAGCAAACCTTGCATGTGACCTGCATTTTGCCAATAGTCTTTAGGGCTGTTTTTATTTCTCAAAGATTAAAGTCACGTGAACTGAAAGGTACCACAACTTTTCACTTCCCATTTAAAAAGTTTAGATCCAAGCACTTGTCCTTCTTTAGGCCAAATTAATTAGAGGTCTTTTAACACACATCATATACACGCACACATAAAATTACACAGACAGGCAGGGGAAAACCCAGTCCCCAGATGGGGTTCTTCATGAGACAGGGCTAAGAGAACATGCAGATACCAAACCAGAGAGAAACTTATTCCCTAAGGCAGGATTGCTAAACAAAGCCTTGCTAAGCGGTTACGGCCATGTCCCCAGGATGTAAAACAAGATGGAGGCCTGATTTCACAACCAAACCTTTGCAGAAAATATAAAGTGGTAGTTGTGGGGCCTGGCCTAGTAAAAACATCATTAAAAAAAAAATTAAAGGTTAACTGCTGTCAAGGTGAAGAAAGAAAGAAGAAAGGAAAGAAAGGAAGGAAGGAAGGAAGGAAGGAAGGAAGGAGGGAGGGAGGGAGGGAGGGAGGGAGGGAAGAAGGAAGAAAGAAAGAAGGAAAGAAAGAAGGAAAGAAAGAAGGAAAGAAGGAAAGAAGGAAAGAAAGAAAAGAAAGAGAGAAAGAGAAAGAAAGAAAGAAAAGTTCAAAAATGCCTGGGGAAGAACCTCTTCTTATGCAAGTGCTTCCTCCACCAGGGAGGTTAGTTCAATTACTGTACAATGGAGTAAAATCCCTTGGCTGGGGAAGGGGAAGGCTGCAGCAACTTGTGGCTGGCAACCAGCCAGCCCGCTCTACAGGACCCTTGGGCCATGCGTCCCTGCCTGGCAGGGAGAGGACAAGGGAGCGAGGAGCCCCCTCTCCATCGCCTGTCGGTCCCCAAAAAGGAAGGAAAGGGCCTTTCCCTTGACCCCTGGGAGCGACAGGGTTGGGGGGCATGTTTCTCCCACACTCAGAAGTCCGAGGATGAAAATGAGTAGGAGCAACAGTGAGAGATTTTGAATCCCCATTTCACTCACCGCCTCTCCAGCCCCCACGCTGCTGTCAAAAATGTTGCAGGACTTTTCCTCGGTTTAGCAAACATGGCGTTCTTATCTGTCCCATGGCCATGAAAATTTAGGTTCACAGATGGTTTAAAGGGTAAGAAAAGGAGGGCTTTATTAGGTGAAAAGGGTTTAAAAAAAAAAAAAAAAAAAAAAAAAAGAAACAAGAATCTTCCCTAAGGCCAGAGTCCCCTGCTAGGGCACTTCCGGCCCAACCTTTCAATCCCAGGTTCCACAGGAAGAGGCAGGGCCAAGCTCCTCACTGCTGCAAGGAGTGCGACTTCCGGAGGCTCCACAGCACTGGGCAGACTGGTTGGAGTTTCTCCAGGGACCCCTCCCACCTGACTGTCTCAAAGGCAGGATGGAAGCTGCCATGCTGGCCTGGACATGGTATTTGGACAAACTCAGGAGGGACCAAGATTCTGTTCCTCAGTATTATTTAATCAGATGAAGGAAAGCAAGGAATACAGAGACAGGGGCTGTCACTATTACTAGACGCTCTCTAGAATGTTCCGAGAAACGAAGAGAACTGGAGAGGAGAGTAAGAGATCATATTAACATTTCTGCCTGATATGGGAGGCAAGTAGAGGGAAAGCAATTGCCAAAGGCACAGAAATAAAAGGAAATTTGGGTGGGAGTGCTAAAGAAGCGCAGGCTGTGTCAGGGAAGATGCTGCAGGATGGGTGACACGCAAGAAAATATAAAAAGCATGAGAGGACAGTAGGCCCTTTCTGGGACTCTCTGAACTGTGACAGTGCTGTCTTCCTCATTCATTTGAATATATTATTCACTTCTATATCACAGATTCTGTCCTAGAAGCTGAGCTAAAATGGAATGAAACATTAAAAATCCAATTGGTAAAACTGCCACAAGGGAGTCCGCTAACCACTTGGCTGGAGATGAGGCTTGGCTGTGACAGCTTCAAAACTTCGGCAACCCTTCAGTTTCTATCTAGACAGAGAGAAGTCCCCTCTTCTCAGTTTTCTTTCCCGTGGTCTCATTGATCCATTCAACTATAGTCCAAAAATAGGTGAATACAGTACAAGAAGATATTTTGTGAGTGAGACCACATTTATATAACCGTTATTAAAGTACATTGTTCCAGTTCTTCCATTTTATAATTAGGTATTGTTGTGAACCTCCTGCAGTGCCTAATTTAGAAATTAACCTTATCAGAGTTATGTATGTATAGGAAAAACAGAGTATATATGGGATTCAATGCCATCCGCAGTTTCAGGCATCCCCTGGGGAGTCTTGGAACATATCACCTATGGATAAGCGGGGACTATTGTATTGCTTTGGTTTGGGCTGTTATAAGAGAACGCCATAGACTAGGTGGCTTATAAACAAGAGGAATTTATTTCTCATACTTCTGGAGGCTACGAAGTCCAAGACTAAGGTGCTAGCAGCTTCACTGTCTTTGTCAAGGGTCCACTTCCTTATGCAGCTGTCTTGCTGACTCCTCACCCAGCATGGAGGAAGTGGCCAGGGAGTTCCCTGGGATCTATTTTATAAGGGCACTGATCTCATTCATGAGGGCTCTGACCTCATGACGTAAGCACCTTTCAAAGGCATCAGCTCCAAACACTATCACACTGGAGATGCATTTAGTGGGGACATTCACTTTACAGCATATATACACTGATTTGCACAGGTCACAGCAAACTCAAGGGCAAGATCTTGAATCCCGTTCACAATCTGGGTTTAGACATATACTGATTGGTGCAAGTGAGGACAGTAGAGGTTAGATTGCAGAAGAAAGAATAAAATCCCATAGAAGAAAACTCATGATGAGAAAGAGTTCTGCATAGTGGACCAGATACAAAAAGAGGTCTGGAGTTGGATACATTTTGACCTACCCTCAGAGATTGTTTGTGTAAGCTGAGGAAAAAAAAAAAAAAAGGCTATGTGTGGTTGTGAAATAAGAAAATGAAAGGCCGGGTGTGGTGGCTCATGCCTGTAATCCCAGCACTTTGGGAAGCCGAGGTGGGCAGATCACCTGAGGTCAGGAGTTCAAGACCAGCCTGGCCAACATGGCGAAACCTCGTCTCTACTAAAAATACAAAAATTAGCCAGGCGTGGTGGTGGGCACCTGTAATCTCAGCTACTCAGGAGGCTGAGGCATGAGAATTGCTTGAACCTGGGAGGTGGAGGTTGAAGTGAGCCAAAATCGTGCCACTGCACTCCAGCCTGGGGGACAGAGTGAGACTCTTGTCTCAAAAAAGAAAATGAGAATAGGAAGGTTAACTGACAGAACAAAGACCCATAAGCCCAAAACTATGGAAAAAAATGTCAAGGAACTCTGTCAAACACCAAGATCAGAACTCCTAAAGTTTGGGAGGTTAAGAGCAGGTAAGCACCACCATTCACGTGGCCAGAATGAAGTAGGAGGTAGGGTTCAGGGACTCGACCAAATTGAGGACCGGCTAAAACAACTGGGAGAGGAAGCACCTTCTCATAAGACATCTACAGGGTGACTTATCAGTTCACCACTTCCATGGCAACACCCAGAAGTTATAGCTGCTTTTCATGGCAAAAACCCAACAGCCCAGGAGTTACCAGCCTTATCCTAGAAATTTCTGCATCAACTGCTCCTTAATTTGCATATAATTAAAATTGGGTATAAATATGAGTGTGGAACTATGTCTGGGCTGCTACTCTGGGCATACTGCCTAGCCGGTAGCCCTGCTCTGCAAGGAGCAGTACCTCTGCTGCCACCACACTGCTGCTTCAGTAAAAGTTGTGGTTTAATACCACTGGCTCACCCTTGAATTATTTCCTGGGTGAAGCCAGGAAACTTCCTGAGCTAAGCACCATGAACACAGCAGTGGTGACCTGCTGCCACACTACCAGAAGCATCACTGGGTCACACTGAGCAGCAACTGAGCTCAGGAATTGCAGGGTGCAGGGAATGGCACGTAATAGAGAAAGGAAAGGAACAGAGATTCTGTCAAGTTGGAGTAGTTGATAAAAACGTTCAATTGACTTTACCTACAAATCAGTGTTGAGGCCAAAGGGCAGTTTTTATATGGAGATACCATGTGTTGTTAGAACACGTCAGGGAATGTGTTAGTCTTCTAGGACTGCCATAACGAAATACCACAAACTAGATGGCTTAAAGCTACAGAAATTTATTTTCTCATAGTTCTGGAGGTTAGAAGTTCAGAATGAAGATGCCCTCAGCCTTCTCACTGTGTACTCACGTGCCCTTTTCTCCATGTGAGCACGGAAAGAAAGAAATCTCTGATGTCCCTTCCGCTTCTTCTATGAACACCCATCCTATTGGATTAGGGCCCCACCTTGGTGACCTGATTTAATTTTAAACGCCTCCTTAAAAGTCCTATCTCTGGCCAGTGGCAGTGGCTCACGCCTGTAATCCCAGCACTTAGGGAGGCCAAGGTGGGAGGATCACGGGGTCAGGAGTTCAAACCCTGTCTGGCCAACATAGTGAAACCCCATCTCTACTAAAAATACAAGAAATTAGCCAGGTTTGGTGGTGCGCGCCTGTAATCCCAGCTACTGGGGAGGCTGAGGCAGGAGAACTGCGTGAACCACGGAGGCAGAGGTTGCAGTGAGCTGAGAGGGTACCGTTGCACTCCAGCCCAGGCGACAGTGGGAGACTCCGTCTCAAACAAAAGAAAAGTCCTGTCTCTACATTGGTGGTTAGAGCTTCAACATATGAATTTGGTGGAGACACAGTTCAGTTTATAACAGGGAGCCACAATGAGCCTTCATGAATGAACCTAAGAAATGAAAGCTGCTCCAGAGTTCTACTTTGTCCCTACCTGAAGGCTAAAGATAATCATCCATCTTCAAGGGATTGCACATGACCTATAAATAAGAAAGGCTTATTGCATTTCTTATTTGGTAAGAAGCCCATTCCTGTCTCTCTGGGTTCCCCAAAAATGGTCTGGATTCACTCTGTAGTCAAATGAGTATTTTAACCATAAGAAGTATTTGGCCAGGCGTGGTGGCTCATGCCTGTAATCCCAGCACTTTGGGAGGCCAAGGCAGGCGGATCACAAGGTCAGGAGATCAAGACCATCCTGGCTAACACAGTGAAACCCCATCTCTACTAAAAATGCAAAAAATTAGCCAGGCATGGCGGTGGGCACCGGTAGTCCCAGCTACTTGTGAGGCTGAGGCAGGAGAATGGTGTGAACCTAGGAGGCAGAGCTTGCAATGAGCCGAGATCATGCCACTGCACTCCAGCTTGGGCGACTGAGAGAGACTCTGTCTCAAAAAAAAAAAAAAAAAAAAAAAAAGTATTTATCACTTACATTTACTCTGTGTTTATCCAGACTATAATTTCTTTTCTGTGACAAATTTTGCAAAGTATGACCAAGTCTCTTTTTGAAAATACAGATAAAAAGAATTGAAGCAGTGTGTAAATTCTGGCCATCATGAATTTTCTTTGATTTCAAGAAAGTTTTTTCCATCTCAGGCTCAAGCTATTGCTGTCTTCTGTATCTAATCCTTCAGAAGGCATAGAAATAAAACTATGATCACTTGCGTCCAGGAGGTCGAGGCTGCAGTGAGTAGTGATTATGCCACTGCACCCCAGCCTAGGCAACAGAGAGAGACCCTGTCTCAAAAAAAAAAAAAAAAAAAAAAAAAAAAAAAAAAAAAATAGGGGGGGAAATTGTTATATTGTACTGTGAGCTCATACAAATATCATGACTTTTCAATGATTTTTTTTCAAGAGAAAAGGAAAACCGAAAATGCACCAAAATTTCGGTGTCTTAATTGATTTTCTCTAAAATAAGTGAAGGAGCATACAAGATTTGATTCTAGTGGATGCTAATAACCTGAGTTAGGTATGGCTCAAAACAGTGCCTTACCTTATACTAGAGGAATATTAAATATTCTTATTTGTTCCTTTAGTAGCTGGCTATGATTTGTGAATGGTATGCCATTTAGATTTGGTTTTAAGCAACATAAATCAATTCTGACTTAAGCAAAAAGAGAATATTAAAGATCATACGGAACAAGTAAAATTACAGATAAGTTTCTGAGTAGCTAAGTTTTGGAGCTCTAGAGAGCATGATCCAATAGCCACTCTCTTATAGGATGCCACTGGAGTAAATCACAACTGCAATATCCAAACTTCCTCTAGAAAGAGTCAGATTGGCAAAACTTGACTCAGGTGCCCATTTGATTAATAATTTTACCAACACTGCACATGATGGAGAAGTGATTGTTTTTCAAAGAAAGTATGGGATGATGCTATCTAATGGCAGTGAGCATCTGCCTAGCTAACTGCATTTAAATATTGGTTCAATATTTGCTGACTTTAAAGGATTTGCCTGCCCTTTTCCTGGTTGGGTACTGCTGCCACTGCTATTTTGTCGCCTTTCTGAATTTCAGTATGATCTTCATTAGTTCTTCATCTGCCCACAGACCTTCTCACCAGCTCAGGTGTCTCAAAAATGCCAGACCCACATCAAAGGTTACTTAGCTTTAGTGTCCAGTGAATCAGCCAACTTAGTAAATGTGGAAATAAGCAGATCACCTGAGGTCAGGAGTTCGAGACTAGCCCGGCCAACATGGTGAAATCCCATCTGTACTAAAAATACAAAAATTAGCTGGGCGTGGTGGCAGGCACCTGTAATTCCAGCTACTCTGGAGGCTGAGGCAGGAGAATTGTTTGAACCTGGGAGGTGGAGGCTGCAGTGAGCCAAGATCACACTATTGCACTCCAGCCTGGGTGACAATAGTGAAACTCTGTTTCAAAAATAAATAAATAAATAAACTCCAACCTGACTATCCTCTAATCTCTGATGTCCAGGCCCTGTAACCTTAGCTATCATCATGAGACATCATACTGGTCATACTATATAAATCTCAGCAAAAACATTGTTATGATGCAATCAAGAAAAGCCTAGGTACAAACTAAGCAGCCTTTCAACTATGTTTGGGCATTCTGAAGGCTGGCCTGTTTTTCAAATGGCTCTCTTAAAGACCAAATAGGGAAAAGCCAAGAGCTCTGGGCAATACTTCAAAAGTCAACAGCTGCTCTGCACTCCCAGTCAATCCCAATTTGCCACTTGGCTGCTTGCTGATGAGCTGCTTGTATGAGTATTTGATAGCACCATAGTGTATTTCCCAGTTCACCCACTGACTTGTCAAGCTTTGAGCAGGTATCTGGTATCCCAGAAGTTTGGCTTCCCTGCACAACAGCTTGTTATAAAGGAAAGAGTATTTGATTGGAAGTCAAGAGTCCAGTTTCAGGTCTGAATTGCTCCTAATTACATATATAGTATTGGGCAGGTCACTAAATGTCTTTGGGCCTTGGCTTTTGGAGTTTTGTTGTTATTAACATTTTATAATGTGACTTTCAAATGTACAGAGGTAGAAAGAATAGAATAGTCCATTCAATTACTTATTGTCTAGTTTCAACAATTATCAACTTGTGGTCAATTTTATTTATTTATGCTCTAACTCAACTTCTGGGTTATTATAAAAGAAGTCACAGTTCATATCATTATATCCATAAATATTTCAGAGTGTATTACTGAAAGATTAGGACTACTTTGCTTTTAAACAGCCAAAATAACATTAAATACTAAAAAATTAACAATAATTATTATTTGCAAATATCCAGTGTTGAAATTTCCCTGTCAAATTTTCAAAATACATTTTGAATAAAATCCAA
>NW_016808057.1:1967580-1991770 GCF_001698545.2 Rhinopithecus bieti
TACAGAGGTAGAAAGAATAGAATAGTCCATTCAATTACTTATTGTCTAGTTTCAACAATTATCAACTTGTGGTCAATTTTTATTTATTTATGCTCTAACTCAACTTCTGGGTTATTATAAAAGAAGTCACAGTTCATATCATTATATCCATAAATATTTCAGAGTGTATTACTGAAAGATTAGGACTACTTTGCTTTTAAACAGCCAAAATAACATTAAATACTAAAAAATTAACAATAATTATTATTTGCAAATATCCAGTGTTGAAATTTCCCTGTCAAATTTTCAAAATACATTTTGAATAAAATCCAAAAGATGTCCATAACATTTTGTTAAAATGTCTCTCTTTTTTTTTTTTTGAGACGGAGTCTCGCTCTGTTGCCCGGGCTGGAGTGCAGTGGCCTGATCTCAGCTCACTGCAAGCTCCGCCTCCCGGGTTTACGCCATTCTCCTGCCTCAGCCTCCCGAGTAGCTGGGACTACAGGCGCCCGCCACCTCGCCCGGCTAGATTTTTTGTATTTTTTTTAGTAGAAGCGGGGTTTCACCGTGTTAGCCGGGATGGTCTCGATCTCCTGACCTCGTGATCCACCCGTCTCGGCCTCCCAAAGTGCTGGGATTACAGGCTTGAGCCACCGCGCCCGGCCTAAAATGTCTCTTAAGACTCCTGTAAACTATAGATTCCCTCTTTCTCTTCTGCTCTCACTCTCTCTTATTCTTCCCCCCTTCCCCTCCTCTCTCCAGTGCATTTGAGGGGAAGAGCGTAGGTCATTTGTCAATAGAGTTTCTCAGTCCAGACTGAGAGTCCAGTCTGGACTTTGCTAATTGCTTCCTTGTAATGATATTGAATAAGTTCCTCTGTCTCCTGTACTTTCTATAGTTAGATCTAGAAGCTTGATCATTTCAGGTACTAATTTTTTTGTAAGAATGCTTCTTAAGGGGTGTTGTGTACTTCCGTTATGATGCATTTAATGTCTAGCTGTTTCTCCTTTTGAGTTGTTAGCTGCCATTGATAATCATTGTCTAGATCCATTATTTTCATTAGTGGAAACCTCTTCAATTATGCTACTTAGTCCCTGCAACGTGACCCAAAAGTGTTCAATAACTTTCTTCGTTTCTGAAATGATAAAATCTTTGTACAGTTCCCCAGATCTGCATTTTCCAAGGAATCCTGCTTTAGACATGGTTTTTACATATTCAAAATGAGAATTTATTTCTAATTTTCCTTACTAAAAATTGTGAATATATGCAAAAGAAAACGGCAAAATGAACTACTTATTATCTATGCATCACCTAGCTTCAACAATTAAAACCTCAAGTAAATTTTGTTTTATCTATATTCACAGCTACTTTCCATTCACCACCCTGCCATTTCCCACTGAATTATTTCACGCAAATTTCAGATATCATATTATTTCATCTCAAGATATTTTGATGTATATCTGAAAGATCAGTGCCATTTTCTTTAAATATAACTATAATTTAATAAATAAAATAAATAAAACTATCATACCTAGATAAATTAACAGTAGTTCCTTAATATCATCAAATATCCAAGACAGTATTCAAATTTTCCTGGTATTTGTTAAACGAAGTAAGTCTTTAGACCTGTAGAATTTCCACAATCTAGATTTTGCTAATTGCATATTCATAGTGTTGCTTAACATGCCCCTCTATCCCTAGTCTAATTATATAGCTCTCAGCAACACTAATTCTTATGATGCAATCAAGAAAGTTAGTAGTTAGATCTGGAGTTCAATCAGATTCAGGATTTTTTCTTTCTTTTCTATAGTAACACTTGTTAGATGATATATACTTGAATTAGGAGGCCATAGTATCTGGCTCTCTCTGTTTTGTAAAATTAACAGTCATTAATCATCAATGCCTAGGCCTACATTTGTATTATGAGTTGCAAAATAGTAGTGCTCCAGTTCTATCATTTCTTCTTCTCTTCTTAACTAAATGTGTTTAAAAAGAAGAACATCCCGGGCCAGGTGCGGTGGCTTGTGCCTGTAATACCAGCACTTTGGGAGGATGAGGAGAGAGGATTGCTCTCAGCACTCTGAGAGGCTGAGGAGAGACAGTTTAGGAGTTTGAGACCAGCTGAAGCAACATGGCAAAACACATTCTCTTAAAAAAAAAAATTAAAAAATTAGCTGGCCATGGTGGTGCATGCCTGTAGTCCCAGCTACTTGGGAGGCCGAGGTGGGAGGACTACTTGAGCCCAGGGGGCAGAGGTTGCAGCCAAGATTGAGCCACTGCACTCCCATTGTGGGTGACAGAGTGAGACCTGTCTTTAAAAAAAAAGAAAGAAAAATGCCCCTTTGCTAACTATTGGATCGCCCTGAGGTACAAGTCATTTTGGAGAGACAGGATATATGCCTGCGTTTTTACAAAGTTTCAAAATAGTGAGTTGCTTCCTTAGCATCCTTCAAAATGGAGCAATGAGGTTACTTTCTTTTTCTCTTTTTTCTTTTTTTTAATGTAGAGACGTAGTCTTGCTTTATTGCCCAGTCTGGCGTCAAACTCCTGGTCTCAAGTGACGCTTCCACTTCAAGCTCCCAAAGTTGTGATATTACAGGCACGAGCCACTGCGTCCAGACTTCTTTGTTATATACTATTATAAACTCCTGATGTTAAGCATATTTGATATTCTCAAGCTATTGATTGAAAATGTGATGCTAACATTATCCTAACTTGGATAGGGAGAGCATCTGTAGACCCCAGGCCCTTTAGACCTAACTAGCAGTCTTTAGTAACTACCTTGATTTATTGATATAAGATGTTCCTGGTACATCGTGTACATTTTTTTTTTTTTTTTTTGCCCCAGAAAAGAATCAACCACTTGCCAAAGAAAATGAAAATAATAGGTTTGATAAACACAAAAGTCTCTCCTAGCTGTAGAACAAATTGGTTTTATGATGATTCTTCATTTAGCAAACATTTTTATTGTATATAATTTTACAGTGAAATACCTTATAGGACCTTATAACTGCTTTTCAATTAACAAGCAAGCAGTTTTCACAACGACAAGGAACAGGGGAGACTTTTAACTCAAAATCGTTTTTTTTTTTTTTTTTGCTTTTCTTTTGAGAAGGAGTCTCACTCTGTCTCCCAGGCTGGAGTGCAGTGGCATAATCTCAGCTCACTGCAACCTCTGCCTTCCGGTTCAAGCAATTCTTCTGTTTCTGACTCCCAAGTAGCTGGAATTACAGGCACGCACCACCACGCCCAGCTAATTTTTGTATTTTTAGTAGAGATGGGGTTTCATAATGTTGGCCAGGCTGGTCTCGAACTTCTGACCTCAAGTGATCCACCTGCCTCGGCCTCCCAAACTGCTGGGATTACAGGCGTTAGCCACGGCACCCGGCCCAGAATCTGCATTTTAATACTTGCTAGTCTTTTTGCCAGACCAAGGTTACTGAATTCACCATACTGAGTTCTCATTTTATACTTTAAGTTTGTGCAAGTCCCTAAGGTCATGTCATTGCAAGGTGATGTATCTCAGAAAATATTTATGTGATTGAAATAATTCCAAAAGCAAAACAGTAGAGCAGATCCCAGAATTTAAAATTAATCACCAAACTTAAACTTAAGAAAATGTATCATTCACAACAGTCTAGGTTATGCAACAATAGCAAACTACGGCAAAGCCCCAATGGCTTAAAACAACAAAGGTGTACTTCTTGTTTATTACTAGCCTGCTGAGATTTCTTGGGGGTGCGATCCTCTACCTGTGAGCTCGGTATCTCAGGCCACTTCCACCTGCATCAACACAAGCCTCCATAACTGAAATGGCAGAGGAAGAAAGAAATTGAGGGTTGAACATTAGGAAGTGAATACTGTGGTGCAAAGTGACGCTCATAAATGATTGGCTAAAGCAGGATACATAGCCATGCCTATCTTTAAGGGGGCACATCTTCCGTTGGACATTTGAACTACATACATTGGTGAAGATTTGTAAAGTCTACCACAAAAATATTTCAGAAACTACATGAAGAGAGAAAGAAACTGATATAGAAAGTGGAGACAAAGCAAGTTAAAGCATGAGCAGTTTGCTGCCATAGAGAGTTTGAAGACATACTTTTAGGATGGACTTTATCAGAGAAACACTTTTATCCTGAGTGCTGTCTAATTCTGGCAATATTTTTTTCCTTTAAAGCCATTTCACCTTAATCCTTAAAAAAATAAAAAATAAATAAAACAAGCAAATAGCTGAAGGATATTAAGTAGGTGTTATGTTAGTGTGTTCGCTTTAGAGTATATGTGGGCACCAGCGAACACTGCTACTGAAAAGTGTCTCTGCACAAGTGAAACTGAAAACTGTTAAGTTTAGCCCAGGCCCGACGCAGTGGCTCACACCAGTAATCCCAGCACTTTGAGAAGCCAAGGCCTGGTGGATTGCTTGAGCTCATGAGTTTGAGACCAGCCCGAACAGGAGAAACCCCATCTCTACAAAAAATATTATTCAAAAATTAGCCGGGTTTGGTGGCACACACCTGTAGTCCCAGGTACTCAGGAGGCTGGGGTGGGAGGATCACCTGGGCCTAGAAAGCTGAGGTTGCAGGAAGCCATGATCACACCACTGCATTCCAGCCCAGGTGACAGAGTAAAACCCTGTCTCAAAAAAATAAAATAAAAATAAAAATAAAAAAAAAAAGTTTAACCCAAAGCTGCCTCCTTACATAATTTAAGTTTGGTCTAGAGGTTTCCCCACGCTGCAGTGAGCTGTAACCTGGCTGGATGTGTAAACGGACTGCAACCTACTCTTGTAACAAGTAGCTGAGTCACAGCCAATCACAGAAGTCATACTTTAACCACAGACAAGCCAACTTTTCAGTGTTCAAGTAAGGCAAACCCCAAGCTGTAACAAATCTGGGTGTTTCTGTACCTCACTTCCATTTTCTCTACTTCACTTTCCTTTTTCTATCCACAAATCCTCTCTGACCACATGGCAGGAGGGGAATCACTGAACTTATTCTGGTGGTGCGGGGAGGGTGTGGCATGTGTTGCACAATTCATAAATTGTTCTTTTCTCAATTAAACTCTGTTAAATTTAATTTGTCTAAAGTTTACAGAGTTTGAGCAAAGAACAATTTAACAAAACATATAAATTTTCTTGTTAAAAAAAAAGCCAACAATATGTAGCTCTTCTACAGTCTGAAAGAGTTAGACAGAAACCTCCTGTATTAGTTTCCTGTGGCTGCTGTAACAAATTAGCACCAACTTGGTGGCTTAAAATGGAAGAAATGTATTTTCTCACAGTTTTTTGGCCAGAAGTCCAAAATCAGGGCCAGCCACTGTGGCTCATGCCTGTAATCCCAGCACTTGGGGAGGCCAAGGCAGGAGGATCACTTGAGGCTAGGAGTTTGAGACTAGCCTGGGCAACATAGTGAGACCCCATCTCTAAACAGAAAAAGAACAAAACAGGTAAAAACAAAAAGTGTGTAGGCAGAGGCTCTAGGGGAAATTCTGTTCCTCACCTCTTCCAGCTTCTGGTGGCAGTCAGCCTTCCTTGGCTTGTGACTGAATCACTCATCTTTGCCTCTGTCTTCACATGGCTTCCTCTAGTACATCTGTCTCCTCTATGCGTCTCTTATAAAGATCTGTCACTGCATTTGGGAGCTACTTGAATAATCCAAGATAAGCTCCTCTTCTGAAGAAACATAATTATATCTGCAAAGACCCTTTTTCTGGACAAGGCAATCTTCATAGGCTATGCAGTTTGAGAGGCAGACATCTCTTTTGGGGATGGGGGCAAAGAAGAAGGATCACCAATCAACCATCTCCACAAGGGAGCATAACTCAAAAAGCAAGCATAAATGGGATTGGTGTTTCTGGTTTTGGGAATTTTAGATTTAGAAGTTTAATATCTATTTTCTGAGATAAAAATCCGAGTAAACAAAAAAGAAGAAGAAAGCATAATCACTGACAAGAAGGCAGGGCAAAAGCAACACCTTCTGACACCGAAGTGCTGAAGGTTGAAGGCAGGTCCAGACACAAATCCCTAAGACTGTCTTTAGTGCTCCTTTCGCCCCCTTTAGTAATAGAAAAGCTAATTACACAAAAACTCTAAGTCATTAGGAAGCTAAATTGTGGAGCTGATTCTGTTTAAATCAAGCCTGAATGAATAAAAGTTAGTTTTGTAATTTTGGAGGGTTTCAAAGTAAAAGTATTAAAAAAAATGTGCTTAAGTAGAGCATCTCCATTCTCAGTGACTCTGTACAAAACGATGTGTGGCTGTAACTTCCTTCATGGTTAAATTATAAGATATTATGTATTACAACATGATCGAATAGATGCCATTTCAAATCAAGCCCAAGATAAATGACTCATATTTCAAGTTAAGCTTTTTACATTTGAAAAGAAGACAACAACCTTGGACCATTACTGAATCCCAGAGCAGAAAGACTGATGTAGCCCATATTCTAAATATCATTGAGTTGAAGGCAATGAAATTTGTTATATACTATGATATTTGAGAACGTATGTGAGCTTTTTAAATGTGCTCCATGGTTCAGTACTATTAAGTCCTGATACATCCAGTTGATGCATCGCGTCATCAACCTGCCAGCAAGCCTTTGGAGAGCCATTTGTCCCTGGATCCAAATCAAGTATGTACCTGACTGTTAAAAAATATTTTGTTAGACTAAATGACTGAGCTATATTTACGGGCCTGCCAAATGAATTATGACAAAGGTTGACCACTTTGGACCCTCAGGCAGTATTACCAAAAGAAAAAGAAAAAAATCTATTCTTTCTAGTTGTTAATCTTCTCCAGAACAAATGCCTCATTCTTTCTTTTATGAATCTCAGTTGAGGTTCAAGGTTCTTGCACTTTTTTATCTTGGAACTTAACAAGGTAGAGATGTCATTTATCCTGTACATTGTTTCTAGAGATATATTTTCAAAGTTGGTATATAACGTTATTTCTCTGATTCCTGAATCCAAAGGAAGTTGAGGCGTAACAGAAAGAAGATAGATGTTGGAGCTTGACTTACCTGGGTTCAAATTCCAGCATTACTACTTAGTGGGCTCCACATCTTTTTAAGTGGGGTAATAATATCTACCTATGGGGTTACTGTTAAGGTTAATGGTGATTAAGTGCCTAACAAACTGTAGGCACTTATAAAAAGATGGCTTTTGTTATTACCTGACAACAGGCTTCCTCTAAAATTGCTAACTAAAGATTTGCAAAGATAAATATACTAAATTTGATTATGTATAAAATGACGGGGATCAGTTGGGCCTATGGCCAACAGAAAAATACGTAATGTACCTGAAGGTATTCAAAAACAAAAAACAACAAAACAATCACAAATAACAATAGTAACAACAAGCCCACTGTGCCCACCTGACCTAAACCATTGGTCTCTAAACATCCAAATTCAAACAATGTATTTCAGAATGATCATTAGAAATTAATTTGCCTTTGAGCAAATTTATGTCCCAGACAGGCAAAAGGCTTTTATGTTTTTTAACAAATAGTTTTCAAACTCATTTTAGGTTTCCCCTTGTTCCTTTGACCAACACATTAAGTCCACACATCCTTACTTTGTTTTACCGCTCCCATGCTGACTCAGAGATCTTGAACGCTCGGACATCCACAAGAAGGGTATTCAGTTTCTCTGTCTGACTACCTGAATTCCCAGGAAAGCCAACAGAAATAGAACAGAATGGAGTTACAGAGGATGTTTCATTTCCTTCAGGCTTCTGCCACATTACTATGATTTTCTTCAGGGCAGAGGCCCATGGAACTATGTAAATAGCTATGACTTCTCTAATAAAAAGACTGAATTTTTAGTTGTATTACATTTCCTTGTATTTTATTATTGTTCTACATTGTGTTTCAGGAAAGTTTTGGAAAATACAAAGATGTTGCCCATAGGAGGGAAACTGCTAAAAACAATTACCTGGTTTTGGAGCTTTTTTTCAAAAAAGGTTTTCCTTTCGCAACTATTTGGGAGTTTACTTCCTTGCAAAAGAAGTGCTTTCTGAAAATTTTCCATTGGCAGTGGGCCAATGCCGTAATTACTTTCAATTAATCCCTCAAGTGTTTCCCTTTCTCTTTGTTATCACCACAAACAATTCCTTCCTCTGAGTGGCAGATTTAGTCTAACTCAGCAAGCTTCCAGAGCAGCATATGAGGCCACAGAGAGTTGAAATTAAAACTTTTGTCGTGTTTTATATGTTCAATCCAGCTGTCGTTGAATCTCCAGTGTCCAGCTCAATGTGAGGGACATATTAGAGGCCAGAGTGTTTGTAGAAAGAAGAGGCTGTAGATGAAGATTGTGGGAGACACAGAGGTTCTGTTTTCCAAAGTTTCGTGTGGCTGGGCAGGAGTGTGAAATTATTAGTCAAAAATTTATCGCAGGATAAAACCTCGATCAGATCAAATATATTAAAGAAATGACTCATAAATCAAGACTACTGTGTGGAGCCATTAAGTTGGAAATATCTACACTCTCCCAGAACTTATTTCATGCTCCAAATATATTCCTAACCGTACAATTTTATGGTCTGTCTCATGTAGAGTAGCATACCAGCCATAACTATTTTAATTCCATTTAATTTTTCAAACCATGTTTCTACAAAGTATTTAAGATTTCTTGCAGGTAACTTCCACAACTGTAGGAAGGCAGTGACAGCTTAACAACTTTTCCCCACTTTCTCTCCAACCCAGTCCTCTCCCATTTCCACACCAGCCCAACTCTAGCCCTCGTGTCCTAATTAAGGCAAAAAAATACATATCTGAAGAACAAAAACTTTAGCTTCCCCAAAGTACTAAGCCTAGAAGTTAGGCCTAAACCTCATGGGTCAGGAAAACTTTAAAAGGCAGAAATTGTTCACTTTCACAAATGAAAATCCAAGATGGCTTCTTTGACTTGCTTGGGTGAAAATTGCTTTCTCTCGTCTCGACGAGAAGAGATCAGATGTGACTCTTAGATCTGCTTTCAAGTATTCTGTTCAATAATCTCTCAATTCTTCGCTACATATTTCTTTAGACTTTGCCTCTGTTTTGAATTTTGCACCTCAATGGCCCCTTGGCTGAGTTCTGTTGCCGATAATTTGAAGACGTCTCTAGTTCCCTGTGATCTGACTATTACGTGGATTTACAGGTGGGACTCTTCAGTCATGCCCTGAAAAGGGGATAAAGTTTTTGTAATCTATTTAGAAGCCACGCAATTTAACATAATTCTACTCTTTCATTTCTCCTCACCTTATACGTATAATCCGTTAAGCTATTTTATAGAGGTTAAATATGATAGGGCAGTGGCACTATAGTATTTCTCAACCTGTTATCAAGACTGCAATATTTTAACAGGAGTGAACACCCAAATGCAAATTTCCATTCTCTTTGTATAACATTTATGCAATAAAGAATGAATTGAGTACATGATTTTTCATTTTGGGAGTACTAGGGCTAGTAATGCATGAGCTGCAAGAAGCAAGCATTAATCTATCTAGCTGCTAAGAAATGAAATGTCACTTAGAGGAACTTGTTCTTGCCAGCACACTCTTTCATAGAATTCTCCATCAAAAAGTGGAGAAAAAAGTCATTCTTTTCCCAATTGCATTAAATCATAGCACATCTAGCCTTTTTCATGTGTTCTGACTTAGTTCCTACATACAGAGTGTACTGAGGCTTGAGTTTTTCAAGGATACCTCTTTTGATTTCATTTTTTACAAGGAAGAGGTGATTTTTACAAGGAAGAGGTAAAATGGTAGCAAAAGAAATACGTCTTCTAAAGAACATGTTTCTAATTGTGCTGCTCAATCGCTGTTGCTATTTCTGGGCTGGCATCTTAGTTGCTGTGGGTTTTGGATGGTGTCACAGGGGGTGGATGTGTGCGTGTGTGTGTGTGTGTGTGCCTATATATACCAAATTAGTTCTGTTCACTCGTGACTGAACACACTGAATGAATTATTTCTCTGATAAATTGGGATGATAAATTTTTAGGTGAATTAAGATCATAAATAATATTGATAACAAAGTTCTTTAATACAACAGGTGATTAAAGGCAGGCGGATCGCTTGAGGTCAGGAGTTCAAGACCAGCCTGGCCAATATGGTGAAACCACATCTCTACCAAAAATACAAAAATTAGCCGGGCATGGTGGTGGGCACCTGTAATCCCAGCTACTCAGGAGGCTGAGGCAGGAGAATTGCTTGAACCTGGGAGGCAGAGGTGGCAGTGAAACGAGATTGTGCCATTGCACTCCAGTTTGGGTGGAAAAAAAAAAAAAAAAAGAACAGAAGTTTATTGGTTCAGAATTCTGGAGGCTGGGAAGTCCAAGATCAAGGTGCCAGCATCTGGATTTCTTGCTGTATCACCACATGACAGAAGGGCAAAGAGTGAGAGCAAGAGGAGGCCAAACTCACCCTTTTATAACACACCAATCCCACCCATGAGGATGGAGCCCTCATGGCCTAATCACCTCTTAAAGGTCCTACCTTGATTGGGCATAGTGCCTCACGCTTGTAATCCTAATACTTTGGCAGGCCAAGCTGGGAGGGTCACTTGAGGCCAGGAGTTCTAGACCAGCAAAGGCAACATAGCAAGACCCTGTCTCTACACAAAAATTTAAAAATTAGCCAAGCATAGTGGCAGATACCTGTAGTCCTAGCTACTCAGGAGGCTTAGGTGGGAGAGGTACTTGAGCCTGGGAGTTCAAGGCTGCAGTGAGCCATGACTGCACTACTGCACTTCAGCTTGAGTGATGGCAAGACACTGTTTCTTAAAGAATAAAATAAAAAAGAAGAAGGTCCTACCTCTTAATACTGTTACTACAATGGTAACTAAATTTCAAATTAAATGAGTTTTGGAGGGGACAAAGATTCAAATCATAGCAGCCCAATACTGCTATTATGGCCTGAGAACCTAGAGAGATGAGGCTGTTAGTGTTCTGGGTAAACTAGGGGTGAGTTGGACCTAATGAAAACAGAGAACTTACCTATGAATACACAACTTAATTGTGAAGAGAATAGTATTATTGTGGTATTTGTGAGGCCTACGCCAACTGTGAGTCCTCCTCTTTTCCCTCTTTCCCATTTCTTAATTGAGTTCCAGTTAGCTGAGATAGCAAGATAAGCAACCTCTGCATTACTAATACTCTACTGTACATTTGAAGGAACATGGTTTCAAAACGGAGAGTAAAAAACGAAGAAGACCTTCCTAAATTATGTAAAGTTTTGGCATTGTACTTTTAATAGAAGTAGTTTCTGTTTGTTTGTTTTTTTGAGATGGAGTCTCACTCGGTCACCCAGGCTGGAGTGCAATGGCATGGTCTCGGCTCACTGCGGCCTCCGTCTTCTGGGTTCAACCAATTCTCCTGCCTCAGCCTCCCGAGTAGCTGGGACTACAGGAGTGTGCCACCACACGTGGCTAACTTTTGTATTTTTAGTAGAGATGGAGTTTCACTCTGTTGGTCAGGCTGGTCTAGAACTCCTAACCTCATTATTCACCTACCTCAGCCTCCCAAAGTGCTGGGATTACAGACCTGAGCCACCGTGTTCAGCCAGAAGCAGTTTTCAAATTTGTTTGACAGCGAGAAATTGAAGCAGAGATGTATCCCACCTATTCATCATCTCCTTCTCCCCAGAACAGGCCACCAAAAGAGTGACCACAGAACCCAGGTCCTGTCACCCACTAACACCAAAACAAAATGCTTGCTAATTTTCAGACTCAAACACTTTTGATTCTCCATAAAGGCCAAAAAAAAAAACCCAAAACCAAGAAACAGGATAATAGTAAATAAAGAGATTATGGTGTCTCTAATAGGGGATGACCTTCAACACTGTCTTTCCTCATGAAAAGAAGGCAAACTTCCCACTTCCCCCATATTCCAGAATTGTATAGAGGAAGTTTGACTTCTTTTTTAAACTTGATAAATGTGTATGTTTCTCAATGGTGACTTTCTCTCCATGCCTTTCAATACCTTCCATCCATGGATAAGCCAACATATTCAAGTTAATACTTAGTGTCCATTAGGTTACTGACGCCTCCTATACTATAGCTCCTGCGTCTTTTTTTTTATTTTTTTTTTTTTTGAGACGGACGTCTCGCTCTGGCTCGCTCAGGGCTGGAGGTGCAGTGGGCCGGATCTCAGCCATCATCTGCCAAGCCCTCCAGGCCCTCCCGGGTTTACGCCATTCTCCTGCCTCATTGCTCCCGAGTAGCTGGGACTACAGGCGCCCCCACCGACCTCGCCCGGGGCTCAGTTTTTTGTATTTTTAGTAGACACGGGAGTTGTCACCGGGACTTAGCCAGGATATGGTTCTCGATCTCGTCTGACCTCGTCTGATCCGCCCGGCTCTCGGCCCCAAAGCTGCTACCGCGCCCAGCCAGTCCTGGTCTTAAGGAATGAATATATCTTATTTTTATCTCTCTGTACCGATTTTTTTTTTTTTTTTTGAGATGGAGTTTTTGCTCTGTTGCCCAGGCTGGAGTGCAATGGTGTAATCTTTGCCCACTGCAACCTCTGCCTCCTGGGTTCAAGTGATTCTCCTGCCTCAACCTCCTGAGTAGCTGGGATTACAGGCACCTGCCACTACACCTGGCTAATTTTTGTATTTTTAGTAGAGATGAGGTTTCACCATGTTGGCCAGGCTGTTCTCGAACTCTTGACCTCAGGTATCCACCTCCCAAAGTGCTAGGATTACAGGCGTGAGCTACCACACCCAGCCTTAGCACCAATTTTAAGTAGTCCTTTAAGTCTTACTTTATACAACATGGGGTAATAAAAAGAATATTAGAGTCTGAGTCAGAAAACCTGGAAATTGCTGTGACAATAAAATAATGGTTGTGAAATGTCTTTGAAAATGTAATGTATCATTCTTTGATTTATAAGGAAGTCTTCACTGAGAGGCCATTGTGTGCCAGGCACTGTTCTAGGTACTTAAGAGCAGCAGTGAGCAAAACAAAACATCTGTCCTCATCAAGCTCACACTCTAATAGGGACAAATACATAATTAATTTTACTATTGTTATTATTTTTTATTACATCATCAGCATCATTGTTAAATAGAGAAGACTGAGTTACTTGTGCTATAGTTCACGTTTGAATTATGACCATACAGAGCGTAAAGTGTCAAGGTGAAGACTTGGGTGTGTGTACTGGCTCCTTGCCACATACTACCTGGACATATCCACAAGGAAGTCATTTCATCTTACCAAGGATAATTCCTCATTCATAAATGTGGGATAACGAAAATATTTAACTCACAAGAATGTTTTAAATATTTTATGTGAAGTGAGAATGTATTTGAATTCAGTGATGAAGGTTAGATATTAAGATGTATTTTGTACATCTTAAAGTACTATACAATACTATACATACTTAGTACAATTACTGTTAATGTGGTGGCTTTCTATGGAGAAGCATGATGTACTTTGACTGCCTTAGGCTAATTTAGGGTATCTCTTTTTTTCAAAAGATGTGTTTTTAAGAAAAACCAAATTGGAAACAGAAGCGTTCCCTGTTTCAGATAACATGAATTATGTTCATGTTACAACATTTAACATGCATAGCCATGAATTGGTCAATGTTTTGCTAAGAACAGAGTAAAAGGCAACTATTCATATATCAGTTCTCCATTGTTCTGATTACAGGCTTATACACTGGGATGATTCATGGCTTACTTGCTTTTCAAGTCACAATTTCAAGCAGCATCATTTGTCTTTTATTAACAGCTCTTTTTTACTCATAACACTGGAACACAGGAAAGAGCGTTTGGAATTTCTTCTCATGAACCTAGAGCTTTGAGATTCAGAGTTTGTTCTTAAATTCCCAGGTAAAATGCAGTTCTTGAAGATTTTTGACCTGGAAAATGAACTGAACTACATGTTAAGAGAATTAGTATGGTGACAACTGGTAGGGTAATTTGGATTTAAGAGAGACAAGAGGTAGGATAAAAACGAAAAAACTGTAGAGAACATTTTGGAATGAAAATCCTCAACTTGTGTAGGGAACCCATTGCCCCTCCCTCTTTTTCTTTTCTTTTTTTTTTTTTTTTTTTTTTTTTTTTGAGACAGAGTCTCGCTCTGTCGCCCAGGCTGGAGTGCAGTGGCCGGATCTCAGCTCACTGCAAGCTCTGCCTCCCGGGTTTACGCCATTCTCCTGCCTCAGCCTCCTGAGTAGCTGGGACTACAGGTGCCCGCCACCTCGCCCGGCTAGTTTTTTGTATTTTTTTTTAGTAGAGACGGGGTTTTACCATGTTAGCCAGGATGGTCTCGATCTCCTGACCTCGTGATCTGCCCGTCTCGGCCTCCCAAAGTGCTGGGATTACAGGCTTGAGCCACCGCGCCCGGCCTGCCTCCCTTTTTTAAATCCACAACACTGTATTAGTCTACCTCTAAGGCTTAAGAGTAGTAGAAATATTGACTGTGAACATGGATTGTTGTGTAAAGAAATTATACAATGGAAATAGATTTGCACCGTTCACCAGTAAAAAGAAGTAGAGACAGAGATATTTTAAGAGGTAAAATTCTCAGAATTTGGTGATGAAGGTTAGATATCCTGGGAAAAACAGATACCAAGAAGGGGTTCTGGTTTGTGGTTTGCATAAATAAAATAAGTATTAATAACTTATTTACTGAACTAAAAGGATGTTGGAAGAGGAGCAGGTTTAGGGAAGAAGACGTCATGAGTTCAATGTCGTATAGGCTGAATTTGAGATGCTTTTGACTTACCCAATAGTGTTTATTTAAGAGATCTGAAGATCACCTGCGAGTCTTTGTGTAAGGCAGTAATTAAAATTAGGAATGTGGAAAAGATCTCTTAAAGAAAGAAAGAGTGTAGAGTAAGATGAGTAAAAAACTTCACGAACAAAACTTAAGACTTATGAATTGAAGATTAGGCGGCTGGGCACAGTGGCTCACATCAGTAATCTCAGCACTTTGGGAGTCCAAGGTGGGAGGATCGGTTGAGGCCAGCTTGGGCAACAGTAAGACCCTGTCCCTGCATAAAAAATAAAATATAATACAAAGAACAAAGAAGATTAAGTGGAAGAGAATGAGCCTACAAACAATACAGATTGGGAGAGACCAGAAAGGAAGAAGGAAAACAACAAGTTTTCTCTACTGAAAGTAAGAGAAGGGACAGTTTTAGATGAAGGCAGTAGTCAATAGTGTCCAATGTTATTGAAAAGTAAAGTTAGATGAAGATTTGGCTACCGGGAGTTCATTGATTACTTAGCCAGTAAATACCATTCCTATGCTGATAACTCCCAAATGTAAAACTCTAGTCCAGTTCTTTCCTGAGCACCAAACCCATATCTTCAGTTGCATATTGAATGTCAACTAGACATCTCTAGCTTAACATGTTCCAAAGAGTTCTCGAAACTTGTTCCTTCAGCATTCTTCCTCACCTCGCTTAATGTCACCTCTCCACCCTTTAAGTCACTCAGTCAAAAAAAAAGTGGCATTATTCTTGACTCCTTGCTTTCTCTCATAGCCCCTCACCCAGTTTTCAGCAAGTTCTATTAGTTCTACCTTCAAAGTATTCTCACCTCTGATTATGTCTCACCATCTCCACTCCAGCTTTACTGTGCCAAGCCTCATTACCTCTTTTTATTTTTACTAACAGCTTGAGGTATAATTGGCATACCACATAATTCATCCATTTAAAGTGTACAACTCAATGTTTCTTTTACTAAAAACCACAGAGTTGTGCAACCATTGCCACAGTTCATTTTAAAACATTTTCATCGCCCCAAAGAGAATTTACTCTTCATCCCTCCTCCCACTACCTCCTGACAATCACTAAACTACTTTCTTTTTCTATAGAATGACTTATTCTGGACTTTGCATATAAATGGAATCGTACACTTTGTGGTCTTTTGTGAATGGCCTCATTCATGTAGCATAATGTTTTCAAGGTGTATCCATGTTGTAGCATGTATCCATACTTCCTTCATTTTTACGACTAAACAACATTCCATTATATGGACATACCACAATTTTGTGTATCCATACATCAGTTGATGGACATTTATTTGTGCTGTTTCCACCTTTTAGCTTTTAAGAATAACGATGCCATGTTTTGTTTAGACATGTTTTCATTTCTCTTAGATATGTATTTAGGAGTGTAATTGCTGGTTTCATATGGTAACTCAATATTTAACCTTTTGAGGATTGCAAGACTATTTTCCAAAGCAGCACCCATTACCTTTTGACAGGATCAGCAGTGGTCCTGCTTCCCCTACTTCCACCCTTGTTCTCCCAATCCATTTTCAACACATCATTTGTCTGTTCAAATTCCTCCAGTGAGTCCTCATCTCACCCAGAGTAAAGTCAAAATATTTGGCAGTTACGACACGCTCCCACACAATCTGGCCACATATGACCTCGCTGGTTTTACCTGGTGCTCTGCCTTTCCCACTTGCTCAGTCCACAGTGACCTCCTTGCTTTTCCTTGACTCTATCAGGTACACTCTCTTGCTTCTCTGCTCCTTCTTTCTGGAAGAGACTTTCTGCTAGATCCATAGGGTTTTTTTCCCTACCGCCTCACGTCTTTGTTCAAATTACCTCCTTCTTAGTGAGGCTGAGAGGTGAAGCTGGCTGGGCTTCTGGATTGGGTGGGGACTTGGAGAACTTTTCTGTCTAGCTAAAGGGTTGTAAATGCATCAATCAGCGCTGTCTAGCTAAAGGTTTGTAAATACACCAATCAGCATGCTGTAAAAATGCACCAATCACCGCTCTGTGTCTAGTTAAAGGTTTGTAAACGCACCAATCAGCACTCCGTTTCTAGCTAAAAGTTTGTAAACACACCAATTAGCACTCTGTAAAAACGCACAAATCAGCATTCTGTGTCTAGCTAAAGATTTGTAAACACACCAATCAGCACTCTATAAAAATGGACCAATCAGCACTCTGTAAAATGGACCAATCAGCACTCTGTAAAATGGACCAATCAGCAGGACGTGGACGGGGCCAAACAAGGGAATAAAAGCAGGCCACCCGAGTCATCAGCAGCAAGCTGCTCGAGTCCTCTTCCACGCTGTAGAAGCTTTCTTCTTTCAGTCTTCGCACTAAATCTTGCTGCTGCTCCCTGTTTAGGTCCGCACTACCTTTAGATGAGCTGTAACACTAACCACTAAGGTCTGCAGCTTCACTCCTGAAGTCAGTGAGACCACGAACCCACCAGAAGGAACAAACAACTCCGGACTGCCACCTTTAAGAGCTGTAACACTCACTGCGAAGGTATGCGGCTTCACTGCTGAAGTCAGCAAGACCATGAACCCACCAGAAGGAAGAAACTCTTGACACATCTGAACATCTGAAGGAACAAATTCCGGACACAGCATCTTTAAGAAATTAACACTCACCACGAGGGTCCATGGCTTCATTCTTGAAGTCAGCAAGCCCAAGAACCCACCAGAAGGAACTAGTTCCAGACATAAGGCCATCGACACTCTCCAGCTCCCTGCTATTGTTTGAATGTTTGTGTCACTCCTAAATTCTTACATTGAACCTAACCTCAATGCAATGGTATTAAGGAGTGGGGCCTTTGGGTATCATTAGCTCATGAGGGCTCCACCCTCTTGAATGGGATTAGCACCCTTATGAATGAGACTTAAGGGAGCCTGTTTGCCCTTTCCACCATGTGAGGGGACATAGAAGGCACCATTTAAGAGGAATGGGGCCTCACCAGACACTGATTCTGCCCAGAATTGGGAGCAATAAATTTCGCTTGTCAGTTACCGAGTCTAAGGTATTTTGTTGTTATAGCAGCATGAGTGAACTAAGAACCTCACTTTCCTGTCTGCTTTGTGTGTGTGATTTTTGTCCATTATATTTATCACTAGTGAATGCACTGTGTTGTTTATTTATTTGCTTTAGATATGTTTTCCCTACTAGACAGCCAGCTCCATGAAGACAGGAATTTTTGGATTTTGTTCAATGATATACTCCCCAGGGCCTAGACCATATAGTAGGATTAAAGAATTTTTAGATGAATGGTTGAATGACTGAATGTGTGTTGAGCCTGGAAGTCAAATTGGAATAGGTAGAAGAGTGAAGGAAAGTGAGAACATGAATCATTAAGAGTAGACACTTCCAGGAGGTTTGAGAATGAGGGAGATGTTGAATATACGCAAATGCCTCTGCCTCCCATCCTGTTAGTATGGATGAAGTGTCTCTGCTCCTACTAAAACCAACTTTCCACTTGTACCTGGGATCCCGTTGTGAGGAAAAACTTGTCCTCTGTCAACTTAGGTCTGAATAGTCCCAGGACCTGCAAATTATCTAGCCATAGGCAGATTAATTGGAGAAAAGATAAAAGTTTATTTTCAAGTGCACACAGGAGTTGCTCAGTCACGAGTAACTCACTGAATAGCCAGAGACAGAGGTTTATGTAACGATTTCACAAAAGGAGGGGTGGGTTTCACTGCAAAGGTATAAAGGGTTCTATTGGGCTTTTTGTTGTTAATGGGAATAGAGAGTGTATTTCTTTCCTGGCTGGAAATTTTCCCACGGAGGCGATGGGTGTTATGGCAGCTGAATTCATACTTTCCAGTGCTAAGGGTTAACCTGTCTTCAAACAGTAAACTCCCTCTGATGGGAGTCAACAGCAGCTGTATTTTGGGAGGGTTCTACTCAAGTGTAAATAATGTTTCTTTCTGTGCCTACTGCCTGTTCAGATGTTTTCAGTTTAAAATAATCTTCATAGCACTTTGGTGAGTAGCTAATTCCTTCAATCTAACCCCTGTAGCCTGTGCAGACAGGCCCCCATAATGCATTACTCACGGGGCACCTTTCATACAGAAGACCGCGTGATGGCTCCCTGGGACACTGTCTTTATACTGAGCAAGGTGTAAAGCCCTGCTCAAGGACATCACTCTGGTAAATGTCTCTGCTTAGTCCTGAATCATCAGCTTTTCCTTCTCAACTGCATCATCCTGTTATATACAAACGTATATACGTTCTATTATATACATCCTGTTATATACAAAACAGCCTTTTTTTTTTTTTTTTTGAGGCGGAGTCTTTCTCTGTCGCCCAGGCTGGAGTGCAGTGGCATGATCTCGGCTCACTACAACCTCCACTTTCCAGGTTCAAGCAATTCTTCTGCCTCAGCCTCCCGAGTAGCTGGGACTACAGGTACCCGCCATGGTGCCCGGCTAATTTTTGTATTTTTAGTACAGATGGGGTTTTGCCATGCTGGCCAGGCTGGTCTCGAACTCCTGACCTTGTGATCCACCTGCCTCGACCTCCCAAACTGCTGGGATTACAGGTGTGAACCACCACTCCCAGCCTAACCTTTGATTTTATAAGGAAAATTTAAATATGCATTAGGCATTCAATGGTGCCTAGGAATTACTGGGACTCTAGTCACAGGAGACCCTCACCCTCAGGAAAGATAGGAGACCATGCAAATACAACACACACAGAAGGCATTTATTCATCCTGATTGTTGAAAACCCTGTCTTCTCCCACAAGCTTAGGGTCAAGCTTGCTCAGAAAGGAAGAGAAAAGGTAAGGATTCAGACCAGTCTCCATATCAGACCTGTCTCCAACACCTAGAGACAATGTAGCAACAAGCCCATAGAGACAGCTCCAGCACCGTCAGAACGGCATCTCCATGGGCCTGGCAGTGAAATCCAGTGCATCAGTGATGCTTGAGAACTTTGGATGTTGTCCTTGGGTCAAACATGTAAAATTGGTCCACAGATATTACACTCTGTATTATCATTATATATTATATATGTTGCTTAATAACAGGGGCATATTCTGAGAAATGTGTCATTAAGCAAATATGGTGTTGTACAACTATCATAGTGTTCTTACACAAACCTAGATGGTGTAGCCTACTTCACACCTAGGCTGTATCAAATAGCCAGTTGCTCCTAGATTACAAACCTGTACAGCATTTATTGTACTGAGTACTACAGGCCTTTGCAACACAATGGTGTCTTACATATCTAAACATAGACAAAATGTACAGTAGAAATACGGTATTAGAATTTTATGGGACCACCATCATATATGCAGTCTGTCTTTGACCAAAATGTTGTTATGCAGCACTTGACAATATATATACAGGCATACCTCAGAGATATTGCAGGTTCAGTTCCAGATCACTGCAATAAAATAAGCATCAAAATAAATCAGGTTGGCAGGGCATGGTGGCTCATGTCTGCAATTCCAGCACTTTGAGGGGCTGAGATGTGCGGATCGTATGAACCCAGGAGTTTGAGACCTGCCTGGGCAACATGGCAAAACCCTGTCTCTATTAAATAGAAAAATTAGCCAAGCTGGTGGCACATGTCTGGCTAGCTACTTGGGAGACTGAGGTGGAAGAATGACCTCAGCCTCAGGAGGTCAAGGCTGTGGTAAGCTGTGATTGCACCACTGCACTCCACCCTGAGTGACACAGTGAGACCCTATCTCAAAAAACAAAAAAAATTTTTAATTAATTTTAATTAATTAAAAATAAATCAAACCACACGAATTTCTTGGTTGCCAGTGTGTATTAAGGTTATGTTTACACTATACTGCAGTCTATTAAGTGTGCAATAGCATTATGTCTAAAAAACAATGTACATACTTTAATTTTAAAATGGTTTATTGCTAAAAATGCTGACAAAGTGAGCACACAGTGTAAGAAAAATGGTGCTGACAGACTTGTTCAACACAGGGTTGCCACAAACCTTTAATTTGTCAAAAAAACCACAGTATCTGTGGAGCAAAATAAAGCAAAGTCCAATAAAATGAGGTATGCCTGTCTATAAACTATTTTGTCTCAAAAAAAGTTGACTCAATTTTGAGTGACTAAAATTTTAATACACAGTCCTATGAAGTTGAAAAATAGTATCTCTAGGCAGCCATCCTGGTTTTAATCTAATAAATTATGAAATACAAATTACCAAAGACTTGAAGGACTAGGTTAAACAGGCGATCCTAAACATTAATCATATCACCTACTAGATGCAATTAGCTTTTGGAATAAAACAGTAAGCATAAATATAATCAACTAATTTGTCAGATTTACCAAACACTATATTGATGTTATAAACATTAATTCTTGGGCCATCCTGAGATTGACAACAAATTATTGACAGAATTAGACATTAATAAACACAGCCATGTCTTTGTGGCCTTTCCTTGCACAGAGCTAATATTTTTTTCTATTAATTACCTTATTAATTCAAAATTAGCTAATGGTTTTCTTTTGATAGATATAATCAAGCCAAAAGAAAGATGATAAACGCAAAACGTTTTGTGGTTTTGCTGTTATTTTCTTCTCAGTGATGGATTACATTTTAAAAGGACCAAAATGTCGGTGCATTGCTAAGTCCTAGAACGTGATCTTCCAAGGCCACTGAAGCTGAAAAGTGCCACATTAGGACTCACAGTGAAAGTCACACTGGTAGACTTTAGGCAAATTTTTTTGTTGTTGTTTTTAAGATGGAGTCTTGCTCTGTCGCCCAGGCTGGGGTGCAGCGGCACGATCTCGGCTCACGGCAAGCTCCGCGTCGCGAGTTCAAGCGCATCTCCTACCTGAGCCTCCCGAGTAGCTGGGACTCCAGGCGCCCACCGCCATGCCCGGCTAATTTTTTGTATTTTTAGTAGAGACGGGGTTTCATCTTGTTAGCCAGGATGGTCTCGATCTCCTGACCTCGTGATCTGCCCGCCTCGGCCTCCCAAAGTGCTGAGATTACAGGCATGAACTACTGTGCCCGGCCTAGGCAAACTTTTTTATGCTGCCAAATTAACTGAAAGGAAAGATCTGCTGGGGTACCAGGCATGGTTTCTCCATTATGGGGGCACAGCCAATGGGTGAAACATATACTGTTGTATAAGACAGGATTTGGCTGACTTGTGTCCCTGGTTCCTGTGACAGACCCTAAAAACTCTTGGAATTTCCCAAGTGATAGAAGTGTCTTTATTATTCATGGTGGACCTCTCCGACCACACTGGAGTTTATGCTAATGATGTGACTCACAGTTCTAGGTATTTTCAGCATGGGGGCTTTCCACGCTGGAGAGAAAAATTATGTGGTTAGAGGGTTGGGGCTTCAAGCCCCAACCTGACTTCCCAACATCTGGGGAGGGAAGGGGGACCTAGGGATTGAGTTCAATCATGTGGCCAGTGATTCACCAATCAAGCCTATAGAATGAAACCCCAATGAGAGCTCTGGACACCCAAAGCTCAAGTGAGCTTCCAGGTGAGTGACACATATTGATGGATGTGCCAGGAGGGTGATATGTCCTGAAGACATGGAAGCTCTGTGTTGGGGGACCCTGTAAGATCTCAACATATGTTCTCATTTGGCTAGTCTTGACTTATATTATTATTATTATTATTATTATTATTATTATTATTATTTTTGATTCGGAGTCTCACTTTGTCACCCAGGCTGGAGTGCAATGGCGCATGTCAACTCCCTGCAACCTCTGTTTCCTGGGTTCAAGAGATTCTCATTTCAGCCTCCCTAGTAGCTGGGATTACAGGTGTGTGCCATCACACCTGGCTAATTTTTGTATTTTTAGTAGCAATGAGGTTTCACCACGTTGCCCAGGCTTGTCTCAAACTCCTGGCCTCAAGGGATCCACCCGCCTCGGCCTCCGGAAGTGATAGGATTACAGACGTGAGCAACTGCACCTAGCAACTCACAACCTTTATAATAAAATTGTAATCCTAAATGTAACACTTTCTGGAATTCTGTGAGTTATTCTAGAAATTGTAGAGCCTGAGGAAGTAGTGGAAACCCCTAAATTTGTCACCAGTTGGTTAGAAGTGCAGGTGGCTGGAAAACCCAGAACCTGTAGCTGGTGTCTGAAGTGAGAGAAGTCTCGTGGTGGACTATGCCCTCAACTTCCGCAATTTGACCTAACTCCAGGTGGTTAGTGTCAGAATGGCATTGCAGATACATACACAGAAAAAGTCAAGCACCATGCAATAAATGCGTTGAGACAGGCCGGCAGTGAGAAAATGCAGAGAGCACACAGACAGAAGCCTATAACCCAGCACCCTCCCTAAAGTCAACAAAACCTTTCAGCAATGTCACTTGAGATGACTCCGAGAATGTTTGCTTTGTAAAATTCAAAAGTTAAAAGAAGAAAATAAATCACCCAACCAAAGATCATCCAATCAATATTTATATTTCTGGCATATTTTTTTCTGCACATATTTCTATGGATTTTTACATATTTGAGGTACTACTAGATGTATGAATATTTTCACTTTCATTGAACATTTCCTAGGCATAACCTCTTGGCATGAAAGGCTTATCACATATTTTCATTTAATGGCTATACGCTATGCTATCACATACATTCAATATAATTTATATAACTGTTTTCTCTAATTTGGGGCATTAAGGTTGCTTCTGGATTTCAATACAATAAATAGTGCCAGGATAAATATCTTTACACATAAATCTTTGTCCACATTTCTGATGATTTCCTTAGAATAGACTCTCAAAGTAGAGGTACTGAGTAAAAGATTTGTTTGCGCCAAGCACAATGGCTCAATGACTGTACTCCCAGCACGTTGGGAGGCCAAGGTGGGCGAACCAATTGAGGTCAGAAGTTTGAGACCAGCCTGGCCAAAATGGTGAAACCCTGTCTCTACTAAACATACAAAAATCAGTCAGGCGTGGTGGCACAAGCCTGTAATCCCAGCTACTTGGGAGGCTGAGGCAAGAGAATCACTTGAACCCAGGAGGCGGAGGTTGCAGTGAGCCAAGACAGCGCCACTGCATTCCAGCCTGGGCAACAGAGCAAGACTCCACCTCAAAAAGAAAAAAAACAGAAAAAAAAAAATTTGTGCACTTCCTGAAGCCTGGTGCCAAATTTATTTATAGAAATATAAATTTACATTCCTGCTAAGCATGTGTGAGATGCCTCTAACTTAACGCTTACCAGCCAAAACTAATTGTTAACTTTAAAAATTTAGAAGTTTGGGCCGGGCACGGTGGCTCATGCCTGTAATCCCAGCACTTTGGGAGGCTGAGGCAGGCAGATCACAAGGTCAGGAGATCAAGGCCATCCTGCCTAACATGGTGAAACCCCGTCTCTACTAAAAATAAAAAAAATTAGCCAGGCGAGGTGGCGGGCACCTGTAGTCCCAGCTACTCAAGAGGCTGAGGCAGGAGAATGGCGTAAACCCAGGAGGTGGAGGTTACAGTGAGCCGAGATCGCACGCCTGCACTCCAGCCTGGGCGACAGAGAGAGACTTTGTCTCAAA
>NW_016808057.1:1993473-1996034 GCF_001698545.2 Rhinopithecus bieti
AAAAAAAAAAAAAAAAAAAACAACTTAGAAGTTTGATAGGTCCTTCAAATGTATTTGTTTTAATGTGCATTCATTTGACTACTTGTGAGACTACGTATTTTTTCATGTCCATTGGTTAATCGTATTTATTGTTTTAGTAATTGTTCTGAGTATTTATTGGAATGAGTGTTTAGCTTTAACTATTTCATGTAAAGTTCATGTACTATAGACTTCTCCTAAAGAATGATGCTATGATGTTAGGGTGTTAATCCTTTATGAAGTTAGTTAGGAAGTTAACCCTTCATATTATTTTTAACAGCTTTTGTTTTAAATTGTTGAGTTTTGAGGATTTTACTTTTTGTGAAAAAATTTTTTTTTGCATATTTTTGTTTGTGATTGTGTGACAGACATTGAGGTGACCTGCTCAGATTGCCCTTCCAGAAAGAACTGCTGTCTAGTGAGTAGGAGCGTGTTTAGCTGATGGCTTCTAGTTATTAGTTCCTTCAGGTTTTGCCTTAGCTTTCGAGCTGAGGGCACATTATTTTGGGGGTGGTCCTCAACCAATGACTGAGCCAGGCAGTTGTTTAAGGGCCTACCTGTCTACACCAAACACAGGACCCCTCTAATGGGCATTTTTAACTTTTTTTACCCAGCACTGGAGCTTGAATGCAATTGCTCCAATAAAAATGTCATGATCATTTGCCCAGTTCCTGAACCTGAGCAATTCCAGACCTGGAATCTATTAACCAAAGAAGTGGCTGCGTCCCCAGGGGGAGATCCCTGCCAACACTGAGACAAACATACAGAGCACTGACACTCCAAGTTCTTCTCTAAGGCATCTATGGCCATTTATTCAAGTGAATATACAATATGGTAAGAATGACCAGACCCTTTAAGGGGTGTTAGTTAAAGAGTTCAAGTGGTCACTGAAACTCGGAGACATGGAGCGTCATCACGGCCCCTCTTCTTAGAGTGGGGTCATAGAGGAATCAAGAAGAAATAAGGGTAGGCACAGTGGCTCATGCCTGTAACCCTAGCACTTTGGGAAATCGAAGTTGAAAGATCGCTTGAGCCTAAAAGTTTGAAACCAGCCTGGGCAACACATTTCTTAAAAAAAAAAAAAATTAGCTGGGCATGGTGCCATGTACCTGTAGTCCCAGCTACTTGGGAGGCTGAGATGCGAGGATCACTTGAGCTGGAAAGGTCGAGGCTACAGTAAGCAGTGATCACACCACTGCATTCCAGCCTGGGTGACAAAGACCCTATTAAAAAAACAAGAAACAAGAATAAAGACATTTCAAGGCACAGAGTAGTAATATGTCCTCTAGGTTTACAAACCCAGCTGGTGGTCAATTCCCCAGTCCCTGAATGTATAATTAGATTTAACACACTTGGCAATTAGAAAACCACGTATATTGAGACATTGGCTTACAGGAGTAACAGTTATCAGAGTGTGGAAAGCCGAATTGGAGGCTATGAAATAATCCACCACCACTCTCCAGTCAGGACAGCAAATCAAAAACATTACTGCATCCCCAGTAAGAAAATGAGGAGTACCAAAGTCTAGTGTTTTTGTTTTGTTTTGTTTTTTGTTTTGCAATGGAGTTTCACTCTTTTTGCCCAGGCTGGAGTGCCATTGCACAATCTTGGTTCACTGTAACTGCTGCCTTGCAGGCTCAAGCAATTCTGCCTCAGCCTCCCGAGTAGCTGGAATTACAGGTGCCCACTAATTTTTGTATTTTTAGTAGAGATGGGGGTTCACCATGTTGACCAGGCTGGTCTTGAACGTCTGACCTCAGGTGATCTGCCCACCTCAGCTTCCCAAACTGCTGGGATTACAGGAGTGAGCCAGTGTGTCCAGCCCTTAGTGTCATTTTTAAAGGACTAAAGGGTCCAGGGATGGCGGTACCTATCACATCTCTATTTAATTCACCAGTCCAGTTCCTGCAGAAAGTAAATTGGTTCTGGAGAATGACTGAGACTTCAGTAAGATCAACCAAGCTGTTGCCCAGTCACTACCATGTGTGGTATCATTGCTAAAGGATTTTGTTTTTTCTTGAGACGGAGTCTCGCTCTGTCACCCAGGCTGGATTGCAGATTGCAGTGGTGCGATTTCGGCTCATTGCAAGCTCCGCCTCCTGCGTTCTCGCCATTCTCCTGCCTCAGCCTCCTGAGTAGCTGGGACTACAGGTGCCCGCCACCTCGCCCGGCTAATCTTTTGTATTTTTAGTAGAGACGGGGTTTCACCGTGTTAGCTAGGATGGTCTCGATCTCCTGACCTCGTGATCTGCCCGCCTCGACCTCTCAAAGTTCTGGGATTACAGGCATGAGTCACCGCGCCCGGCCAACTAAAGGATATTAACATAGCCTCATGTGTCGTACGTGGCCGTTGATATAGGTTATGCATTCTTTTCTTTTTTTTTTTTTTTGAGATGGAGTTTCACTCTGTCACCCAGTCTGGAGTGCAGTGGCACAACCTCGTCTCACTGCAACATTCAGCCCCCGGGGTTCAAGTGATTCTCATGCCTCAGCCTCCCAAGTGGCTAGGATTACAGACTTGTGCCACCACCCCCAGCTAATTT